>NC_064420.1:44795000-45095000 GCF_023375975.1 Astyanax mexicanus | reverse complement strand
TCTAATTGTTCTATTTTTTTACATGATTGTCTGTGTATTTTTTTTTATTATTATTATTTATGTTATGTGCACACTGCTGCTACCAAAAAAATCCACTAGATGGCATTACAAATATATCTTAATTAAATTATTTTAATTTGACCTTTAGTGCCTAATGTGGTGTATTACAGATCACTTTGCATCACTTATATCAAGCCCACCTTTTTGAAATAAGAAATTGTAAATTTGATTAATCAAACCGGCATAGGCCTCTCTGCTGTAAAAAAAAGAAAAAAGTAAATCGAATCGAATCGTGACCCTAAAATCGTAAATAAAATCGAATCGAGGATTTAGAGAATCGTCAAACCCCTAATATTGAAAACTGGATCCTCCTAACGAGTGCTGCTGTGTTCTCCTGTGCAGGTCAGCTGTACAGCATAGTGCTGTCTATGAGCAAAGAGCACGTGCTCTCAGCTGGCTTTGACATCAACACTCCAGATGACTTTGGGAGAACCTGCTTACACGCTGCTGCCTCTGGAGGGTAAGAATGAAAAACTTTGTTGACTCAGGCCCAGTACCATTTACCCCGTTAAATTATGTTACAATATAGTGAAAGTCTTGAGTAGGGTTGTGCCATACATCACATGCAATAATATTGCTAAATAAAATGTGTTTGTTTTGTTTTTTTTTTTGTTTTTTTTTTGTTCTTGCAGTATTCATAATTCTCCCCTCTTCTTTCTTCATCAATACAGAAACACTGAATGTCTCAACCTGCTCTTGAGCAGTGGTGCTGACATGAACAAGAAAGACAAGTTTGGAAGGTATGCAACATTCCCATACATTCTAGCATTTTATAGCAATCATGGATTTCAAAACATTCTTTCAAAAATAATAGAGAATATAGCTAGTATGAGACCCTTCTTTTTTTCCCATTTTCTCCCAATTTGGATATCAAATTGTCCCCACCCCTTTGTGCGTCCCCATCACCGGTGACACCCGTGACCCTTGGAGGATGCGGACGAGCACACGCCTTCTCCGACGCGTGTGAAGTCAGTCACCTCTTTTTTCGAGCTGCTGCGGATGAATCATTGCCTGAGCAGCTAGCGCGCTCGGAGGAAAGCACAGCGGCCAGGTTCCGATTCATCCGCTCACAGATGCCTCATGCCGCCCAGCGCCACCTTAAGTGTGATGGGGAGAGAGCGCCATCTACCCACCCCAGAGGGAGCAGGGCCAATTTTGCTCCCTCTAAGCACCGGCAGCTTGATGGCAAAGCTGCATGAGCGGGGGTTTGAACCTGCGACCTCCCGTAGAAGGAAGAAATTTTGTTTCGTGCATGATTCTGCACAGGGTTCCTGAGGGTCCTTAAAGTCTTAAATTAAAATCCTGTGATTTAAGGTCTTAAATTGTCTTATTTACTGGAAATTAGCTGTAGATATTAATTTTTTAGATGGTGCATTTAAGATCTAATTCAGGGAGAGAATTAACATAAGCAGTGAGCAAGCTAACATTAGCGCAAGTTAGTTAGCATACCAACGTTAGCGGCGAGCTAGCTACGTTACCGAGAAGAGAATAAAGGTTAGCGGTGAGCTAGCTAACATTGCCGGCGAGTTAGATAAGCTCTCAGGAGGAGAACTAAGGTTAGGGGAGTGCTCGATATTAAAGCAAAAAAGCATTACATTTGACTTTAAAAATGGTGCAAGTGGCTGCAGTTCAGACTTGATCTGTCGTTCACCTCTTCTGTTTCTGTAAACATCTGTGCTGTTGTAATTTATTCAGATGTTTAATGTGTGTGTTTTCTTTGTGCAGGACCCCTTTGCACTATGCGGCTGCCAATAGGAGGTATCAGTGTGTGGTGATTCTGGTGGGAGCGGGGGCAGAAGTCAACGAGCCTGACCGATCAGGCTGCACACCTTTACACTACTCTGCTGCATCAACAGCTTTCTGCAGGTAAAAGTCCAAAAAACACACACGTGTGGAGGTGTGATGGATCACAGTATAAAGCAATAGGGAGTCAGACTGGATGTAGAGAAGTATAAAACATATACCAATCACAATCAGATTCACTCTATTTGGATAAAGGAGAGATTTATCTGGATAGGGGTTTTATTGAACGATGAGAAGCCGGAATGAAAACCAGCTGAAATGAAATAGTAACAAGGCAATTTTTATAATGTAAGAAGTAGAAAGTTTAGATAATTGAGTGAAAATGTTAAAATAATTACTTCAGTGAAGTATAGAGAACCAGCATTTCTATTTAATTAAGTATTTGTAGTTATTTGACACCTATGTGTTGTGTGCTTCCCAGACATCCCAGCACTTTTAGTCTCCCACAGATAAAGCAGTGGTGTTGTCCACTACACTAACCTCTCCATGCTCTCCCCTTTTAGGCAGGACAGAGCCCAGCAGAGCCCTGAGGATGGAGAAAAGGAATCGTTCATGTATGTCTTTGTCTTCCTTTCATACTTTTTAACATGTACTTAATTGCTTACCTCGCAGTATTGCATAGTTTTCGCATGTTTTTGCACACTGTAATGATTTTAAAATGTTTTTTTTTAAAGTATAATATTATCATAGTAAAAATGGTGTGTATTAAGGCTTTCTGTGTTTGTGTTCTGACAGTATTCTTTGTGTGTGTATTTAGGTGTGTGGAGTATTTGCTGGATAATGGAGCAGACCCATGTATGCGCAACTCTAAAGGATACAGCCCTGTTCACTACTCAGCTGCTCATGGAAACAAGCAGAGCCTGGAGCTGGTGAGGAGGAGCTGCACACATACCAAAAACTCTATTGGAGTTTTTATGCTGTACATGGATGTAGAATATATGATGTTGAAGAGGAAAAGACTTTGATCTTTGTCTTTGTTTGGTAGCTGTTGGTGATGTCCTTCAACACATCAGGAGATGCAGAGAGCTGTGGACCGGTCAGTCCGTTACACCTAGCAGTAAGTTTACGGCTAATGCTAATGCTCCAGCCTTAGTGATGGGGAAATCTAAGCTTACTATAAATAAACTAAAGCGCTTTGCTCACGCAAATAAACAGTTTTCAGGAGAGGAACATCCAGCGCTCGTATAAAAATACAATTAAATAATAAAATAATAAAACACTATTTTAACAGTTTACAGGTTCGTTTACTTAGCTTAACTTTATTTAGCTTAGTTTAACGTAGCAAGACCTGCTGAGTTAGAAGAAAAACATGGCGACACCCCTGTTCCTTACTAGTATATAATTATTATAGTGCCAAAAATACGGTCTGTTTAAAAAAAATCTATTATTAAAGCTTTAAAAAAAAAAAACGTGGGCAGTCATGTTTTACATATACGTGCACTATTAGATTTTTTTTTATTTTAACGTTAAATATAATACCTTAAATATATTGCTTCCGTTAGTATGTTTAGTAAGTAATTATAATCCTTTAGGAAGCAAAAGACATTTTTTTGAGTAATGCAAAATATTTATTGATTAATAATTAAACTATAGCAGGGTAGAAGCATTATTGGTTACTTACATTACTGTACATTTGTTTGCATATGGATTTTGCGTACTATAATTTAATTTGTTTATTTATAGTAAATAATTGTCCAGAAAATGACTGTTAATTTATATTAGAGTTTATTAATCTTGAACAAAGTTGGCAGTGGCTGTAATTGTAATTTTGTCACGGTTAAATCAAAAAAGTATAGTTTTTTTTTCTTAAATGTGTTAAATTTGTGCTTCACAGGCGTCAGCAGGACACTGGGAGTGTGTGAATGTGTTGTTGGAGTCAGGAATGCAGGTGGAAGTGTGTGACTCAGTGGGTCGCTCTGTGCTCTATGTGGCCTCTCAGAAAGGCCATTCCCGCTGTGTAGAGCTCCTGCTTAGCCAGTCAGCGTCCTGCCTGTTCACCGAGCACTGCAGCAGGTGGACCCCGCTCCACATTGCAGGTAAAGTTCTGTCTGCTTTCTCAAAGTCATGCAATTAACATAGAGATCATTGATCAGTCACTTTTTCTTGAAAACTGACCTTTTTTAAAGTGATAAAATTACACGTGTGTGTTCCGCAGCTGTCAATGGCCACACGGAGTGTCTACAGATGCTTATATCCAGCAAGGAGGACCCTGATCTCCCTAATATTTCAGACACTGAGGGACAGTGAGTGAACTTTTTTTCCCTTTTTGTTCTCCAGTGTTTTATCATTATTTTAAAATGTTCTGTATTGTAGATTAATACTAAAGTCATCCAATCTATGAGGAACGTATATGGAATTATATAGTAAACATAAAGTGTTAAACAAACTAGAATATGTTTTGATATTTTAGATTCTTCAAAGCAGCACCTCTTGCTTAGATTAGACCGTTTAGCACATCTTGTCTGTATTTTCTCAGTCAGCTGTATTAGGTAGAGTCACCTGGAATTCAGGCTTTCAGTTAACAGCTGTGCTGAACTCATCAAGTGTTAATTACTTGAATTTCTTGTTGTTTTGAGTAATGTTCTAATCCAGATTACAAGAAGCAAGAAATACTCAACTAAGTAAATAAAAAAATACTTTAAAAAATGAAGGTCAGTCAATCCCCAAACATTTCAAGAACTTTGAAAGTATCCTCAAGTGTAGTCGCAAATAAAAAAAATAAAAAAAACTTTTAAGATCGAACTGGCACTCATCAGGTCCACCCCAGGAAAGGAAGAGCAAGAGCTTCCTCTGTTGTGCAGGATAAGTTAATCAGAGTTACCAGCCTTAGAAACCACAAGTTACCAGCTCTCTAGATAAGAGCAACTAAATGCTTCATAGAGTATTTTGCTTTAACACTTAAGTTACTACATGATTTCTTATGTGTTCCTTCATAGTCTGGATGACTACAGTATTTATTTAAACCTTTTGCTGACAAAAATGTGCAAATACATGCACGCAATGATTGTTTAGGCCCTGTAGAGAAACATTGCCAATAGAATAAGACTCTGGAGTAGACAATCATAAAACTCAGGCCTGGGATACAGGAAGAAACAATGAGAACAGGTGAACTAATAATTTGGTAAATATAGTGTATGTGATCAACTGTATGTGTAAAGAGTTTTAAGCATGATTGATTGTCAGTTTGTCCAGTTATTTTAGATGTACTGATACTGAGGGCTTATATATGGAGTGCAGTAGTTTAAATGTGTCACTGATGTTTTGTCTCCCTCCAGAACTCCTCTGATGCTGGCTGTACTGGATGGCCACATTGACTGTGTGCGTTTGCTGCTAGACCAAGGGGCCTGTCCTGATAGTAAAGACAGGAAAGGCAGGACGGCCTTACACAGAGCGGTCAGTCCACACACACACACACACACACACACACACTGCCCACACTTCTTGCAGTTATTTTTGTTTAAAATTAGTCAACCTAAGATAAAACATTGTTGAATGTGTCAAATACTCAGTGTTTCTAAACAGCTCTGTGATTCAGAAAGCTGAGGAAAAGCTTATTACATTGCAGTGTATTCTAGATTATTTGAGCCTTTGCACTGAACGCTACTCATTAAAATATTCCAATAGTATTAAAGTGTCTCCAAAAAACACATTTAAACACATCAGATAAGTGACATTTTCAGCATTTAAATCCCACATTTAGTGGCTGCTGTTGTCTTTGGAGTGACCAAGAGAAACAGACAGCGAGTTACCGTGATCTGCAGCCAAAACAAATTCAACCCAAAGTCTAACTAAAACCCGCCCTTCGGAAAGCTTAAACTAGCCTAAAATCAGCCCAGCCCAATTTGGCTCAAAAATTGCTTACCTGGCAACTTGAGTTACAGAGGCAGTTCAAGAGCACAATATGGATTAATACAAAAAGAAGCAAATACTAATAAATAAACATAATATAAAAGTAATAAACCCATATATTACTTGTATATTATTAGTTTATTTAATGTATATATTTCCCTCTTAGTAAAATGATTAGAAAAAAATATTGAATAAAGTTATGTTCTTTAATATTTACATCTTAATTAAAGACAACCTCTGGTATGTTTGAATGTTGATCTATAGTACCTATAGTGTTTTTAAAATTACAAAGCATTTTTGTGATATGGTGGGTCCCCACACCAATCACCAACTATCCTGAAAGACCATTTTTAATATTCAATTATGTAGGTTACCCCTGCTACTTACCGGCTTCCTTATGGAGTGGCAGCGCGCGGGTCACCCAGCTTTTATACCCTTAATGGGGTGGGAAGAAACCTTTGGTGCCGGGGGGGTTCCAGATTACCTGTGGGGGGAAAAAGCAAAATTGTTAATTAAATGTGTATATATATATATATATAGGTGTATTATACTTACCTGTCCTATAAGTCCTAGTATGTCGTATGAGTGAAGATAACCGGTTATGTGTATATTTGTT
This sequence comes from Astyanax mexicanus, assembly GCF_023375975.1. Lineage (NCBI taxonomy): Eukaryota > Metazoa > Chordata > Actinopteri > Characiformes > Acestrorhamphidae > Astyanax > Astyanax mexicanus. The sequence goes on along the minus strand of NC_064420.1, from coordinate 45,088,672 downwards.
ATATGTGTAATTGTTGGTAGCTGTCTCACCCATGTACTCTTTTGGTTTAGCCCGGGGGGTATTTAAGGGGTATAGGGTGAGCATTACGGGAGGAGAGGTAGATTGAGTTCTCTGAGACGGACATGTTTGCTGGAGCTAAAAAGCTTAAGAACTCTATTAAGGACTGGGTTAGCGTTCTTACCCTTAAGTCTTAACTAGTGGTAGCATTATCCACTTATCTCTGCCTACTCCTAAAAAATAAGTGTATATAGTGTATTGTATTCTTTTGTTTTTTTGTCAATAAACGTAAGTCAGCTGAACAGTTTACAACTGCCCAAAGCGCCTCCTTTTGCCTTTACGTCGCTATTCAACAGCGGTACCTCCTGACCACACCACCCACACTACCACAAATGGTGGCAGTGGTTTAAACTGCAAATGGTTACAGCCATCTGTACCTGTTGAAGCCACTTGTCCCAGTCAGATCCTGTATCTATGACAAATTTTCTCAACATGTGTTTGAGAGTTTTGTTGAATCTCTCAGTAAGGCCATAAGTCTGAGGCTGCTCTTCGCGTACCGGGAGGTACCACAGTCATCTAGTGGATTCTCACCGTTTGAGCTGCTCTTCGAACGAGAGGTGCGAGGACCCCTAGATGTGCTGAAAGAAGCTTGGGAGGGTGAGAAGCCAGAGCTGCAGCTGAACATCCTGTCGTACGTCAGGAGGATGAGGGACAAGATGGAGAAGATGAGCATGCTGGTGAAAGGTAACATGGAGCAAGCACAAGCCAATCAGAAGAAGTGGTATGATGCAGCTTCAAGAAAGCGAGAGCTGAAGGTGGGGGAACAGGCACTCATCCTGCTGCCAACATCTGATACCAGCCTCCTAGCAAAGTGGCAAGGTCCGTATGAGGTGACGAAGCGGCTGGGACAGACAAACTACGAGCTCTACCTGCCTGATCGGAAGAAGACCACCCAGACCTTCCACATCAACATGCTGAGGCGCTGGCAAGATGGTGCGACCTCTGAGCAGTTATGGCTGAGGGCTGTAGAGGACGAGGAGGAGTGTGAAGAACAGTACTTCCCTGGAGCTCAAGAAGGTACAGCGTCAGTATCACTCTCTCACCTTTCACACCAGCAACAACAAACACTGCAACAAGTCATCCCAGAGGGACTGTTCAAGGAAGAGCCGGGGCGCACAGACCTGATTGAGCACTCCATCAAGCTGAATAAGACAGAACCAATCAGACAGACCAGCTGCAGGGTTCCAGCAAGACTCATCCCGAACCTGAAAAAAGAAGTCCAAGACATGCTGGACATGGGGGTGATCAAACCTTTGACCAGCGAATGGTGCAGTCCAGTGGTCCTGGTTCCAAAAAAGAATGGAGAGCTGAGGTTTTGTGTGGACTTTTCTAAGCTGAACAGTGTCTCTGCATTTGATCCATACCCCATGCCACGAGCTGATGAACTGGTGGAACGGCTAGGAAGGGCCAAGTACCTGACTACATTGGATATGTGCAAGGGATATTGGCAAGTGCCATTGCATCACCAGTCAAGGAAGCTGACAGCATTTCGAGCACCCAGTGGACTATATCAGTTCACGGTAATGCCGTTCGGTCTGCACGGGGCTGCAGCAACCTTCCAGCGACTCATGGACAGAGTACTGAGGCACATGGAGGACTTCACCGCGGCCTACATTGACGACGTTGTCATCTACAGTGAGTCGTGGGGCGAGCACGTGGAGCATGTGGCTAGGGTGCTCGCAAAGCTGAAAGAGGCAGGGCTCACCATCAACCCAGAGAAATGCAGCATGGCACAGCCTGAGGTCTCTTACCTGGGATATGTCCTGGGAAACGGTGTACTACGCCCTCAAGTTGACAAGGTGGAGGCAGTTCGGAACACCCCGATCCCCACAACGAAGAGACGGGTCCGATCCTTCCTGGGTCTGGTGGGGTGGTACCGGAGGTTCATCCCGGACTTCTCCAGTGTTTCAGCACCTCTCACAGAACTCACAAAGAAAGATCATCTGCAAAAGGTCACCAGACACCGGAGTGTGACCAGGCTTTTGAGACGCTGAAGTCACGATTGTGTTCAGCACCTGTGCTATGGAGTCCAGACTGGGAGCGGCCGTTTTTGGTGCAGACTGATGCATCAGGAGTTGACCACACCACCCACACTACCACAATTTTATACGAGACGAATCAAAATATCCTGCAAAGTCTGTCTTGGGCTTTTAACCTAAATTATTCTGTATTACTGCACTACCTCATATCTACGGCTGGTTACTGTCATGTTTTTTGTTTATATATTTATGTATATTCTTTTTTCAACTTTTTTTATTGTATTTATCTTATAAGGTATAGTTAATATTTCAAATCTCAGTTAGAATCTTCTGTAGTCGTATATTTCTGACTGTACCTCCCCTATTGTTTGTTTCTACTGTGTTGTGTAACTGCTACTGGCTGCTAAATTTTCTTCGGGATCAATAAAATATCGCAGTAAAACATGCATTGGAGTGGGAGCCTCACCATATAGGAAACACAACTGAAGGGCATACTAAAAGTAATCATGGTTAATCGACTATTCAGGAAAATAATCACCAGATTAATCGACTACTAAAATAGTCATTAGTTGCAGCCCAAATTCTAACTAATATCTGGTAATTAATTTATTTTAATTCAATAGTTTCTGTGTGTGTCTTCACTCTGCAGGCGTTACTGGGTTGGGAGGACTGTGTGACCGCTCTGCTGTCCCACAATGCCTCAGTCGTGAGTCGAGATGTTCGAGGACGCACTCCGATCCACTTGGCTGCTTCTTGTGGCCACGCTGAGATTCTGTCCAGCCTGCTGTCTGCTGCTGACCACTCCCACCCACAAGATCCAATCACTGACCGCCATGGCTTCACGCCTGCACACTGGGCAGCCTATCATGGTAAGAAAATAACTGATTGTTCTGATTGTGTATTGATTTACTCTCTACAGTTTCCTTAAAGATCTACTATTTCTCTTTAAGTAAATGTGTATTTAACAATAAAAAGCCTCCGTGTATCTTTATTCATTTATTTTTTCCCATCATGATGTAAAATAACTTGTCTTTTATTTTGGCAGGTCATGAAGACTGTTTGGAAGTTGTACTTGAACTTAAACCATGTAGTATTCAGGAGGGAAGTCCCTTCACCCCACTGCACTGTGCTCTGTAAGTCTAGTGTTTTTACCTGTTCTTTGAGAAGAATAACTAGTCCTGTGTTTGATCAAAAGTCTCATGATGTCTTCTCGTGTCCCATAACAGAATTAATGGCCATAGTGGTTCTGCAGAGATGCTCTTGAACTCAAGCTTTGGCACATCACTGGTCAATACCGGTGATGCCAAAGGAAGGTGGGTACAAGAATTGCTGGAAATATTTGGAAATATAAAGGCCTAATTGCCATTTGAAGTCATTGAGTGCATTTAAGCTAAAATGTTAATGTTATCAGGAAGAGAAGTAAAGCTAGTGACAAGCTAAATAACCTTAGCATCAAGCTAGCTAACCTTAGTGATGCGCTTGCTAAATTACTAATGTTACCAGGGAGAGAGCTACTGTTAGTGGAGAGCTAGCTAACTTAAGCTGCCAGATAGCTAACCTTAGCGATGAGCTGTTTGATGGCAAATTGTGATTTTAGATGTTGTTTATTTTTTTGGGTCTTCGGCTCTAGCGGTCTTGTCTACGACACTGTAGTCCTTTAAACATCAGATAACAATTCAGACAATGATGAACAGTAATGCCTTTTAAAATCACAAGCCCTCCCGTTTACCCAAACTGTAGTAATATGATTTTTGTCTGTCTTTAATTGCTGTAATTTGTGCTTCCTGCAGGACCGTGCTCCATGCAGCCGCCGTAGCAGAGGATGTTGCCGGGTTGCAGCTTATTCTGAGAATGGGGGCTGAAATTAATGCTGTGGACCACTCGGGCCGCTCTGCACTAATGGTTGCTGCTGACAAGGGCAGGAGTGCTGCTGTGGGTAAGAACTGCTTTAAGATCTTTTGGTTGCTACAATTATGTTCACTGTTAACTAATTTTTTTTTTTTTTTTTTTGTTATACATCTATATCTACACTTAGCTGTCCCCTCTATCCATCCACCACACTCACTGCACGCTCTCCTTCCGCCCATTCAACCCTAACGCCACCCTCTCCAACCATTCAGTACGTTTACTAATGCCCATCCACTCATCCGTCTACTAGTGCATCTCAAAAAAATAAAATCCGGACAGGATTAGTTTCTCAATTTTTCTCTTTTATGGGTGTCCTCTGTAATCCCTGTCCGGATTGACCATGTACATGTTTTTCTCGTCATTTTTTTTCGTCCTTTGAGAAAATTACAGGTTGAATTATCTACTGTTTTTCGCTGAACTCAGTGGGCCTTCGGTAATCTGAATTTAGTCTCCTTGCGTTTAATAAAATAGATATTTGTTCACTGCTACACACCATAATTACACTTTGGGTGCACGTTTTCATGGAGATCCACGTAAACACAACAGCGAGTGGGAATTAAGGAGCTACTGAACACGATGTTGCATGACCGGAGAACCAGTGAGTTTTTAGGCTTTTTTTAATTGCAGTCCGGATACAAGACCTTTATCACTGAGTAGATGTGTGACATTTTTCACAGACGTCCCCCTGAGAAACTAATCCAGTTAAGGCTTAAGATGTATTACAGAGTGATATATTTTAATCATTTATTTATTTTATTGTTGATTATGGCTTACAGCCAATGAAAACTCCAAAATCTGCTTAAATTTGATTATATAAGATCAATTTGTACTTTTGGCAACGGGGTGTCCTGCTGGGAAATGAAATCCGCATGGCATGATACTTTTCAATGATATACTATTCAAATTGTTTGAGATGCATTAGTTTCTCCCACTATATCGACTCCAACCATCCATTCACTGTAGCCAGTCCATCTACTCTTTCTATCCTCCACTTACAATTACATTGACCCTTTTTGTCTATTATACCTACTCTGTCCATCCATTTATTGTACCCGCAATATCCATTTGCTACAACCACTCCGTCTCCTTTGATCCTTGGTGAATTCTTTACATCCATCCAAACAATCCCCCATCCATCTACTGCATTCACAGCATCCACTATCATAGTAGTTGGCACCAGGGATGTTTCAGTGCCTTATATTTTTTTTTAATATACAGCTTCTATTAGTTACTGAATAATTTATTGTGATTAATCTATATGCAGTTCAGGAGATTAAATGGCCTGTTTTGATTTTCTTGCAATATGTAAGCATACCTGAAGATAATCTGTTCATATTGTTGTTTGCAGCCCTGCTGCTGCACAGAGCCAAAGCAGACCTGTCTATACTGGATGAAAATAAGAACACCGCCCTGCATCTGGCCTGCAGCAAGGTATGACCAGCCTTCAGCTTCACATTGCTTTTATTGATCAGTATCTGTTGGTTGTATTTAAACAAGGACATCTGTCACCTGCTGACGAACGTTCCTGTACTGCCTTTAGGCTCATGAGATGTGTGCCATGCTGATCTTGAAAGAGATTCACAATCCCGTTCTCATCAATGCAACCAACAGTATGCTACAAATGTAAGTTCTGTTCAATGTATTTTTCCTTAATGCTATATTTTAGCCGCTAACCACATCGCTAGTTCCTTATCCGTTCTGAGGTGAGTATATCGGACTGTAGCCTGCATGTTTACTGTGTTAAAACAAGCTACCTGGGATAAATTGCTAGCTGATAGCGCCCTGGGTTATTGGAACACTCAGGGTTCCTCAGTCTAGTGCTATCAAGCGGCATTTGCTAGCGCTAAGTGCTGCTGCTAACTAAACTAAAATACTGCAAATCTATGCTTACTATAAATAAACAGAAGCACTTTTCTCACTCAAATAGTTTTCAGAGCTTGTTTGACTTATTTATATCAAGCGAAACCTGCTTGAATTAACAGGGAAACAATATTATTGGTCCCTACTATTGGTGCTATACTTCCGCTTTATAATCCAGTGTGCTTTGTATGAAAATAGACCAGAAAATCGACGTTCATTGATGGCGCTTATAATCCTATAAGCGCCTTATAGTCTGTAAAGCACGGTAAATTTCCTGCTTTTTTTTATTATTATTTTTAGGCCTCTTCACATAGCAGCCCGGAATGGCCTGGCCACAGTAGTTCAGGCTTTGCTGAATCGTGGAGCCACAGTGCTGGCAGTGGATGAGGAAGGTAAGCACTATGCTTCAAATTATCCCTTGAGGCACCACACACACCCTAGTAAAGAAAATCAATACTTTAAAAGTTGAAAGTCTGTCATTTTGAACAATTTTAACAACTTTACGACTGCACTTGAGGATACTTTTAAAGACAATCAAACACATTGTGATGAAACTGGCTCTCATCAGGAGCGCCCCAGGAAAGGAAGAGCAAGAGTTTTCTCTGTTGTACAGGAAACCACAAGTTAACAGCTCCCCAGATAAGAGCACCTAAATGCTTCAGAGTATTTTGGTTTGTTTAACACTAAGTTACTACAAGATTCCTTATGTGTTTCTTCATAGTCTGGGTGACTTCAGTTTAAAAAAATTTAAATAAAAAAAAAATAAGAAGGTGTAAAAAAAAAAAAAAAAAAAAGGGTAAAAATATACAGTAATTCCATTTCTGACCGCCTGTGTCTGCGTATTTCAGGTCATACCCCTGCCCTGGCATGCGCCCCCAACAAAGCAGTGGCTGACTGCCTAGCTCTCATTCTCTCAACCATGAAGCCTTCTTCCTCCTCCACCGCCTCCTCCTCCCCCTCGTCTCCCAGCCTGAACCTGCTCAAACACTGCGGCATCACGGCCGCCTGCCCCCCTCTGCCCAACGGAAGCCTTCGCCACACTTACGGCAAGGATCGACACGGCGCCACCATCGGCCTGGACGGCTGCCTGACCGAGTGAGGCGTTCCCTGGAAATGTACAACACTCAGAATACCAGTTCTTTGTGTTTGAGTGTGTGTGTGTGTGTGTGTGAGAATGTGTGTATATGTTCGTATGGATGCTCAGTTTGGTCTTCTCTCCTTTAGACACCTAGTCAAAACGATATGCAATTACAGCCACATAACCCTCCTGCCCCATTTATCACCAGGTTTTCTTTAGCCTTTAGTCGAAGACGACGAGGAATTAATAGAATTGGTTTTATTTATTTGTGGTAGTTCTTGATGACCATTTTGTTTTTCAAGTCAAGAATCTGATATTCCAAGCCATCTATTGTAGTAGGATTTACATGAGTGCTAACTAAGTGGTTTTAGGACTTTTTCCTTTCTTGTTTTTTTTTTTTTTTTTTTTTTTAATAATTTAAGCCCAGTTTACTTGGCTAAGGTTAGTATTATGCATCTGCATCTTCTCGGTCACAGTGGCGACAAGCGTGCGGTTTTCATATCATGCTTCCCATGTCTTGAGAAGCTGTGGCCTTGCGTAGGAATTTACAGCCTGTCCTGTTAAACGGGTCACTCTAAACTAGCATGAAGGTGCGGGCCAGGAGTTAGATGGGCTTAAATTTTTTTCTTTGTGTGTGTGGTTGAGAGTCTAGGTGTTTGTGGTATGTGGTGTGTTTTCTCTTTTTTTTTTTTTTTCTTTTTCTTTTTTTTTCTTGATTTGTTTGGTATGTGGTACAGTCCAACCAGATTTCCATCCCATACTTGATTCGATTTTTCTTTTTTTTTTTTTTTTTTTTTTTTTTTGGAAAAAGCTTGTGCATTGTATGTCGGGTGCAATCAAATTTAGCACAAATGAGGAAAAAAAATACTTTGTTTTTGACAAGGGAAAAACCATACAACCTTAAGCCAAACGACCAATGACCTCTGGGTTGGAAAGGTCAAAAATGGTGCATGTTTACTGTAGTGTGTGTGTGTTTGTTTTTTTTTTTTTTTTTTTTTTTTTTTTGTTTAGTGAGGAAGGAATAAGCTGGGGACATTGCAATAGGTTTACACAGAACATTATATTTGTTACTCCAGATCACTGCTTTAAAAAAAAATACCGTTTAAAACAGGAAAAGCAGCGAGAAGAGTAATACTCGTGTGTACCATCAGCTATTAGATAAACTGAGGAGGAATTGATGAAAGCACAAGCTACAGCGCGGGTGGGGTGGGCGGCGTTGGCCTGTTAAAATTGAAATTGTGGTGTACAGCACTTGCTCCTTGGGACCACCTCTTTATTAACATTTTGTATTTTTTTTTTTTTATTATAATATCTCAAGCGAACACTTCATTTCGGGAGGAAGCAGGAGAGAACAGTTGAAAGCTGCTAGCTTGAATCTCCATGTAGTGCGTATTATTCTATTTCTTTTCTTTTTTTTTCTTTTTTTTTTTTTTCTAGTATTATGAATATAATTTATATATATATTTCCCCCCTCTATAGCAGACCATATCAAAGCCTAACAACATCTAACTATAATGTCTTGTATTGCATTGAGCTGCTTTTTGCAGTGCCTTTTCCTCCAGAGCTCTTTTTTTTTTTCTCTTCAATGGTCCAGTCAGTTAGATTTGACACCATTCGTTCACAGCTTAAGTGGTGCTTCCTCTTACACAGTACGTTAACTCTTTAACTTTAGCCATATGGAGCATTTTTGTTGAAGCGTTTTGCTGTTAAAAAGGAGTTAATTTTGACTCAGTTCTCAGTGTTTTTATTAAGGAGTGACTTCACTAGTAGGTGCTCTGTGGGAAAGAGCTTATGTTTTTCTGAGCAGCTTTTCTCTGTCAGGGAGTGAATGGCTTTAACTTCTGCAGTTCATACACTTTCAAATATACACAAGAACATTCGCGCAAACGAAAGTCGCCATTTGTGTGATGTTGAATATGATGATCTGGCTAATTTTTCTAATTTTTTTTTTTCCCTGTTTATCGGTATGACCAAAGTTTTTGTTCGTTCGTACGTTCATTCTTTTCCTTAATCGTCTTTTTGATGATCTGGTTTAAAAAAGAAAACAGTTTTAAAAAGGACATTGTGCGTCTTTCACTTGTTGAAAATCTTTTAAAGCAGCATGTTGTGTCCCCCCACTTTTTTCTTCTTTTTTTTTTTTTTTTTTTTTTTTTTTTGTACGAAATGCTTCCTTATTGCCAAAGGTAGATTAATTAACTGTTCAATGTACGAATGTGCTTCCTTTCTTCATTTTACGTCTAAGCCACAAAATTTCCGAGAGTAGATTGGGGCCGGAAAATATCCTCCACTAATATCCCTTTCATTTGCAGAACATGGACATGCAATATTTGCTTGAGTAGTAAAGAGACAATCAATTGAAAGGGCTTTTAATTTCCTCTCCTCTATTATTATTATTATTATTATTATTATTATTATTATTGTTATTACTATGAATAAATAAATGGCTCACTTTTCATAATGCATTTAAACAGCACAGGTGAGACATTCAGACCTAAAGTACGTTATAAATGGAAATCTACAATTTTTAAGCTAAATTAGACACTTTGGCCTTTAAGATCTGCTTCTAATTCAAGTGTAGGCTTTACTTTTTGGACTTTTCCTGTGTTTTCATTATTGGTGAGTAGGCAGTCATCAATATAGGGGGCGCTTTAAAGACTTTATTTGAAATTACAGAGAATCAACTTGCTTTATACAGTGGAGCTCAGCTACAGGCCTGAGATAAAGCACTTGTTTGGCTGCTTGATTTTTATTTATTTTTTTGGAAAAAAAGGCACTTTTCCGTATCCTATTGGTAAAACTATTTCTGGTTTTTAATGCAGCTTAAATGAGTTCAAAAACAGAAGCTGTATTTGGAAGTTTACGGATACTGATCCAAAAGTGAAATTAGACTTTAGTATAGGCACTCAGGTCAGCGTGATGTTGTTATAAGCAATTAATATAGATTAGCACTGCCAGCTGTTGTATTGATGGATTGAATTTTACAAGCTAGATTAAATTATTGAAGGATTAAATCTGTCTGGAGGGTGCACATAAATGGATTTAGCTTTGTTTTGTGACTTATGGATTGGAATTGAGGCTGTGCTCAGTGATGAGCAGTCAGCTGTGGGGCTGTAGGTTATTGTGTATAATGAGGGCGACACTTGTTGGCTGAATCAACTTCTTGACAACAGATAAAAACCTAAATACGATAATACCCTTTCTAAAATATATGATCAATTGTGCCATAAGAATTTTTTCATCTCTCTGCCTTTTATTTGATTGAGTTTGGGGTAATCGTAGTGCATAAATTAAGTTCAATATTTTTGTGATCTCACCTTAAACAAGTTAGAAGTAACTTTTTTTTTTTTTAAACAATATAAATCGATCAGCTGTAACATTACCACCACCTGACAGGTGAAATTAAACTATTGATTGTCTTGTCGTCTGCAGTGGCAACAGGTCAGTGATGTGATTTTCAAGTAGGCCCCTCCTCACAAATTACAGGTCTATTTCAGATATCTTGTCTTTGGGTTTGGAAAATGGCACTACATACATTGAACTTTTTATTAGGGATCTTTGATGCCTCAAATGGTCAAATCAGTTGTGGTTGCACAAGGGTGAAGGCCAATTTCTACTTGTGCATCAAACCTATGGCATAGCCTATGCGTATACAGCGAGAGTGTTGTATGTAGTACAAGCATGTTTATAATTCTGCGTGCGCGTATCAGTGGCTTTGCGTCTCTCTGCAGTTTAAACCGTGAAGGTGGGAGGGTGTGAGCAGGAACACAAGGCCCGTCGGACCAATCACAGCTGCATCTGTCTGTCTAAGCCCTATCCGGAAGGGATTCGTTTCTCAGGGGGATATAATATATAAAATATTTCACATTTTCAAACTCTTGTGTCCGGACTGCAATTGAAAAAAAAAACAAAACAGGAGGATCATCGAGAAAGCCGAAACCATGGAGTTCAGCGAAAAACAGTAGATAATTCTGCCTGTAATTTTCTCAGAGGATGTCAGAGAAACACGTACATGGTCCTTCTGGACGAGAAAAAATCCTAGAGGACCCCCATAAAAGAGAAAAGTACCCCATGTACCCCTATAAAAAACTAATCTTTTCTTCATTGAGCTTTATAGTTACATTTCCAGTGAGGTGGGAGTCGAGCTATGGCGTTTGGTAAATGGCGATGCGTAGGTTCGGTGCAGAAGTATAAATTGTCTGTAAAGGGGGAACACCTCAATAGTAGGAAGGTGGTGCTAATGTTATGGCTGATCTGTTGTTTTATATTGGTCTATAAAAATGTATCAGTGCAAACCTTTTAAGTAAACAATCCATTTGTCACAATCAAAAAGGTCTAAGAAGTAAAATGTGTCTCTTCGCAAGGCCAGTAATCTGTTAATTGGCAAAAAAATAAAGTCTTTTAGCATTTGATAAAATGATGCCTTAACTGTGTCAAGAGGAGGAGGGTTTGAGTGCATTTCCTTTTGTTTTTGCTGTAATGATGTGGAGTAACATGCATGTCCATGGGGTTCTGAGGGTGATCTTGCAAATTTTTAGACACACCAATCAAGCTATGATGCTTGCAATGAATTGTAAGCAAAAAATAAGTAGATTATTAAAAAAATAAAATAAAAAAAGTTTGCGTGAAGTTAAAACTAGAACAGCCTTTTAAACGTTGCATCCGATTAGCAGAAAATGGGGATAGATAAGATGTAGCTACTTCAGACTGTGTCTTAATGGTGTAAGTGTGTGTGTGTGTTGTTGTGTCTGTGCTGTGTGTCTAGCTTATTACTCTCAAAGGTGGTGTGTGGACTGATGGAATGTCTAATTTACCTCAGTGGACTTCAGTGTCCCTTCTACTTGAAGACACGTCCGTTTAAGGCAATATATATACATATATATGAATATAAATACCTATTTGATTTATGCTATGTCCTATTTATCTCGAGCTACTTGCCTTAAGAGGAAATGGTGTACTCAACAAGCAGTTGCAGCACTTGAGAGATGATGAGGAGGAGGAGGAGGAGGATGAGGGTGAGGAGGATTTTTCTGAATTTTGGGTCTGCTATTTGTCTGACCCCAATATTGTCAAGAAGCACACATCTATTGGGTTTGTTTTTTTTTTGTGTTTTATTTTTTTTCCTGCAGAGAAAGTAATATACATTTATATACATATAAACACAAACACACATTGCCACACACTATATATGTTTAATGATGGGTCACATGACTTTATCTATCACCAACTAACTAGGTAACATCCTCTCTTTTGTTGTGTGTGTGTGTGTGTGGTGATGGATGAATAGACCAGTGGGTGGGTTTGTATGTGTGTAGAGTATTTTTTTTATTTTTTTTTTTTCTGCTTTCAGTCACAGTCACGTGGTACTATTTGTTGTATATCCAGAGTTTAGCAGCTGTAAGCCAGTCAGTTATTCTATCTGAAGTCTATCAAGTTTAGTCGTGAACTGTGCTTCGTTTCCTTACTTTTACAGTGTATCTATCTAGTTTGTAGTTGTTTCTTTTTGTCTAAACAACACAAAAATCGACTGTTTTTACCCTTTAAATCCCCCAAAAAACTGACAAAAAAACCCACTGCAAACATAACATACCTCTGACTAGTAGTACATCCATATAGGACAAAAGGGGCAAAGGACTTCCACCCAAGAAACCTTTTCGCAAAGAGCAAATAAATAGGAATGATACAAGGAATAGAACTTACCGAAGTGAATCGCATCAAGACCAAACGGAGCGTAAAGACTGGAGCAGAGATTCGTATTACTTTTGTATTGTATGTTTGAGAGCTATTACATTGTGTGTGTGCACACACCCATAGAGATGCACTACTGTGTCCTTGCGGAATGATGCGGCAAGGTTTTAATAACGTGTATGTGTGTATATATAAGCTGTTTGGTTACAATATTACATCACTTTAATACTTTTAATTGTAACAAATGAATGAAGGCAAATATTGTAAAGTTATTGTGAAGAATTTACTAAACAATCGTCAATATTGCTAAAGTCATAAGGCTGGTTTATACTTCTGCGTTGCCTACGGCGATCGTGAGTCAGTGAGACTGCGCCGCTCTGCAGTTTAAACAGCAAACTGGACCAATCACAGCTGCTGCTGTCTGCATCACGTAGTTACAGGGATTGGACAATGAAACCGAAATACCTGACATTTTAGTGTGGGAGGTTTCATGGCTAAATTGGAGCAGCCTGGTGGCCAATCTTCATTAATTGCACATTGCACCAGTAAGAGCAGAGTGTGAAGGTTCAATTAGCAGGGTAAGAGCACAGTTATGCTCAAAATATTGCAATGCACACAACATTATGTGTGACATACCAGAGTTCAAAAGAGGACAAATTGTTGGTGCACGTCTTGCTGGCGCATCTGTGACCAAGACAGCAAGTCTTTGTAATGTATCAAGAGCCACGGTATCCAGGGTAATGTCAGCATACCACCAAGAAGGACCAACCACATCCAACAGGACTAACTGTGGACGCTAACCCGGATTGTGTCCAAAAAAAACTAAAACCACGGCTGCTCAAATCACGGCTGCTCAAATCACGGCAGAATTACGGCAGAATTAGACAATAACTTATTGTGGTCTAAAACCAGGTGTTTCAGTTTCATTGTCCAACCCCTTTACCTTTCTGTGGAGGTACATGGCTACGTGCAGGGTACAGGTAGGCTATGTCGTATGTTCAAAGAAAAGTATAAATTAGTCTTAAGGCGCTGACACTGTTTCAAAGATCAAACAACTAAATCCTGTGTCATGCTGCTGCTACGGCATCAGCTGCCAGAGTCAGAGAGAACACAGTGTGCCACCCCCTCCCCCACCTCCTTGGTGGCAGTTGGAAAAGAGGCAGAGTGTGACTTAAAATAAAGTGAATTGGTGATGGGTTAAGTGGCAGGGAGAGCCATGTGTAAGCACTGTAAGTAAGTCATTAATATGTGGATAGTAGTACAGGAGATTCTGAAAGTTTAGAAAGCATTTATCTGGTTATCTTACCTCAAAACTAGGAAACAAATAACCGAGAAAGACAAAAGACTGTGCTTGTTGTGTTTGCGTGGTACAGTCGATTCCGTTAACGTTGTTGCGAAAGAATGAAATGACGAAAGAGAGCAAGTTCTGAGGCCTTTAAGAGAATGATGAGAGATTCTTTTTTTTATTGTAGGGTGCTGATGAACTACTACAAAAATTGATGTCCTTTTAACTTTTAGCTATAATAAGGGTTAAAAATCGTTCAATGCCACCATTGTAGCTTTTTTCTTTTTTTTTTTTTTCCCCCCTCCCTGATTTGATACGATAATCTTCCCCCTGACGTTAAATATGGTAAAATATGCGAATGATTGTTGTAAAACAGCTGCTTCAGTATTTAATTTTTTTTTATTATTATTTTTTTTTCTCAGACGCTTTTCTCGCGGCAGCTTATTTGATCACCGCCCTTAGTGATGATGATTATAATACAACCAACAGAGCCTGACTGGAGTAGTAGTTTTTATATACGAGGCCTATGGGGATCCCTTTAAACTCCATCCGATCATATGTGACAAAAGCTATGCAGGAATATATATACATATGTATGTGCATATATATTTTTGTTTTTTTTTCTTCAGACGAGAATTCGCATAGTGCCACAAGATTTATTATTCTTATTATTTATATAAAATTTTTTTGAACCAAATCAACAGAGCTATGAAGCGTAATTCTTCAACCTGAAACTGACCTTACTCGTTGCTCGTTGCTCGTTGGCATCAGCTGACCAAGCGTTTCATCTCAGCTAGTCCATATCACTGCTTTGTGTGGCATGCTGCTATATATTACTTTGGAGTCTGTAAGCATTTTCACTGTTTGTTTAATTTCCAAATCTACTACTATTACTAATATTCTTACTACTACTACTACTACTACGCCATGTGGTAAATATGTGGGATTGTGCCTTTTTGTTATCAAGTACATGCCACAGGGTATGGTCTTCCATTAATACCTTTTAGTGAGCCTTACGAATGAAGAAGAAAAAGAAAAAAATATGATTGGTATAATTTGTAGAAATCTCTCTGTCTATCCAAGTCATTCGGCTAGACATTTATGATGGATAAAACATGAATCTCGTGTCGTGAACAATCAGGAGCCTCTGAAACTGTGCAGTGGCTTTGCAGTGGACCTCGCGAAGGCAAATAAGTGACTAATCTCTGTAAATCTAATCCAACCTGATGGGTCTGTGCTAACTAGCGACTTCAATTCAGAAAAACGGACGAAATCCCGTGTAGTTTTACGACGTGTTACGAGTTCTTTAGTGAAGTGGACGTGTGCCGTGTTTTTTCCGTGTGGTCGTGCATTTGAAACAGAAATTTAAATAAATGGGTTGTAATTGTGTCTTGTAGAATGTCAGCATGAACTGTCCTCTCTATCTTGTGATCGCGTCCGTCGTAGTATCCACCTGAAACGGATTGGACTAAAGTGCAATAACTTGTGGTAACTTTTTTTTGTTTTTGTTTTATTTTTTATTTTATTTTATTTTTTTTGGAATCGTGCACCATAGCATCCTTAACGGAGGAGGAACATAAATCCTCGAGAATCAACCTTTTTTTTTTTTTTTTTTTTTTTTTGTCTGAGCAGGGTTTTTTTTGGTTTTGTTATTAGTTAAATAATTTCTGAGAATTTTTCAGGATTTCCGTTTAAACCTCTGGCTTTGCCTCCGTAAAAGTGGCACTTTCTCGTGGAATGTATAATAATAAAAAATACATTTATTAAAAAGAAAAAAGAAGACTTGGTGGAGACTGTGACAGGCATCTTAACCGTGTCAGTACTTGTAGACCTCTAGCTTTCTGCAACGATGACGTTTTTTGTATTTTTGTCATCGATTCGTTCGTTTAACTAGATGTTCTCCGCTCTCCTTCTCTCCAAAAGGACGTGTCGCGTTGATGTTACATCAGCATTCACAGCTCACAGGCGTGACTACTCGACCGCTTGTCGTGTGAATTTGTACGGAATTAAAATTTTTTTTTATTATTATTATTTTTTTATGTTTAAATACCAAAAATTGCCTAACAGTTTGCTTACTGATTTGGCCTGTTGTGGTACGAAATCGACTGATTTGATGATGGTTGTAGGTGGGTGTGGCCAGTTACTAGTGAATTAAGTGTGTTTCTTTTTAGCTTGTATGTTGATACAGTAATAATAAGAAGAATGGGATAATGGGAGTCTATTAGCAGTGTTTTTGGATGTGCATGAGAGCATTTAGATACGGTTAGTCTGGACAAAGCCTTCATCATAAGTCATAACTACCTATATGGGGATAAATTTGACACTGATTATCAGATCTAGGCCCGCCACAATAATTATTATTATTATTATTTTTTTTTTTATTTTTTTTTTGACCGAAATATAAAACAATATAAGGATTTTTTTTTTGTTTTACTTGGTGGGCAGAACCCAATCTATCTAAATAGTTCTGAATAGTTTACCGCTCTTTAAAAGATGGAAACCTCATTGTTATATTATCTAGAGATGCACATCAAATGAGAATATTTGAGAATAAATGAAAATTTTAGGGAAAAAATGTACTTAATTTTACTACATTTACACATCTCTTCAGTTAGACAGTTATTTACCACTTAACATTTCTAACCTCCCAGTAGATATACCAACTATCACTGTGATTTTATGATAAATTGGCAAAAAAGAGAAATTTAATTAGGTCTTTTTCATCAGAAATTGGCTATATGATGCAAATCACGATACAGAGGTTACAATTAAGTACACCACATTATATTGTGATGTACAGATTTGTTTAAATCTGAATAAATGATGAATTTACTTTTAAATCCCTTCAGAGCATCAAAGCAGGGGGATCTAACAACAAAGTTCTAGTGTGCGGGGCTTAAACACAAGACTAAAAGAACCACTTCTGACACCAATCTTTACATGTAAACGAATCAATATATATTCGAATGGTGTTTGAAAATCGTTATTTTTACAACAAAAAATTAAAATATGGTACGGTATCTGTATTTATTTAAACAATTTTACAGCCCTACTTTTTTTTGCATTCTCAGCCAAAAAAATGTCACTAAATAATTAGTAAATCCACAATCAACATATCACTGAAGTAAAATTTGTTTCTCATTATGACACTATTGCTTATTGCAGCTATTTTAAAAAAACACGGATATATATTATATTATCGTGGCGGGCCTAATTGAATCAAACATTCCATCACACCAGGGGAAGTTCAGTTGAGTTCAGCTCAGTATTTGGTGACCATGGTTAAAGAACTTTTTTTCATGTGTTGTTGTTTAAGACCAAAATATTGTAACTAGTTTGTACCTACTTTCAAGGTCCTTTATATTCCCCCCTCCTTTTTCTCCACCATAAGCAATCAATAATACTGAAGTGTTTGGAGCTGAACCGCAGCCGGTGAGCTCGCACTGCTTTTAGAAGATGAAGAAGAAGAAAATGTGTTTTGAGAAAAAAAATCTATTAAAAATAAACAAATAGTAGCCTAGTATTTTATCACACAGGACCAATCCATGTCTCTCTTTCTCTCTCTTTTTTGAGATGGCCAGTGACACACATGTTAATTTGATTTATTTCGTTCTAAAGAAGAGAAATAAATGAATAAATGACGTAAAAACAAGCAATACAATCAAGAGACAATTGTATATTTCGATATATTTCATATGATTTGATTGCTGGGTCACTTTTTTTGGCTCGTCTATTGCGTGGCACCTTAGGTAAACACCCTCTCCTCGCGACTGAACCTACAGTACTGAGAGAGCCTTACTTCAGTCAGACTGAATGTGAATTTGATATGTACAGGATTTGGCCATTTAAGAATGGGTGGGCTTTAATACACTGATCTCGTTGTCTCTCGTCATTTTGTCTCACGTGTATCGGATCCAGTATGGCGCGGACCCAAAGTCTATGAGACGTTTTTTGGGTTTTTTTTTTCCCCTCTTTTACTCTCTTGCTTTTTGATCTACATGCTTTTTGCTGTTACAAAAAAAAGGAGAAGCAAAAATAACTATGCTCTGATGGTGTCAGGCAGCACCCTGCGTGTGTGTGCGCGTGTGTGTGTGTGTATGTGTTTGCGTATAATTATATGTACGTATGTGAGTGCGTTTGTGTGAGAATCGCCTGGGGTCATGTATCAAACCTCGTATACCTCATCGACATATCTGCAAATACTCTCTCTCTCTCTCTTGTAATTTTCGTAATTCTGTCCTTTTTGTGTTCTGAAGAAAAAAAAAAGAATAAATAAGTTGGAGAAGATGCCATCACCAGCATGTGCTGAAAGCCTGGGACCACTACAGGGTCTGTGACATCACTCAAATTCTGTCAAAATCAGCCAATAAGATCATGACTTCATTTTTACTTGGTGGAAATTTTTGTTGTGCGTTTAAAAACACACCTCTGCCTCTGCTTAAAGCCTGACCTAAATATCTGAAACCAGATTCCCATTGATTTGTATTTGTGGCGCTTTTTTTTTTTTTTTTTTTAAATCTATTTGTTGTTGATGTTATTGACGAGTAGTAGCATTATTCCTACCTCTCTGCGTGTTACAGCTTGATGTATCAATTAGTTCACCCGTCGTGGTGATCAATGGAATACGTGTATGTATATGGAACAGATATATGTATAACTTATAACCAACAGGCGATAATATTGCATATGGAAACAAACAAAGTAAAATAAGGTGTGCTTGACTGTGTGTCTGTCGGTGTAACATGAGAATAAGTGAATTTTAAGTGTCTACACACAGCAGAGTACCACTGGAATGTGAAGCCAGACTGTATTAGAAAATGATTATATTTTATATTCTTTATGCTTTAATCATGCTTTTTGTTTATTCCCGTTTCATCGGCTCTGTTTACACCTGTTCGCTTTATGCGTGTTGAGTATCTGGATCATTTATCTGGATAAGGTTGTTTCTCAGAACCAATCCGATCTTTCGAGATGACTGTGCACACTGTTATTTGCAAGTGATCAGATTGGATTTGCCTGTCTGGACATCACAAACGTATATATCTGCATGAGTTGCTGTGGTGTGGAGGTCGGAGTTGGTAACTAGCTTTTGTCGCTCTTCTTGCACCAGCACACTTTTCTCACTCTGGATTTAATGAGGTTGTTATTTATTGTGTTCTGATTAACACCAAATC
This sequence comes from Astyanax mexicanus, assembly GCF_023375975.1. Taxonomy (NCBI): domain Eukaryota; kingdom Metazoa; phylum Chordata; class Actinopteri; order Characiformes; family Acestrorhamphidae; genus Astyanax; species Astyanax mexicanus. The sequence goes on along the minus strand of NC_064420.1, from coordinate 45,069,646 downwards.
AGATCTAATTTTAAATCCGATCTCATTCTTAATCACATTTCAAACCTCCAAATTTGGTTTCTGGCTCCTTCAGACTATTGTAAGTCACACAGAAAAACACAGAGCATCCAGACTGAGACAAATGTGGTTTGGATCTGAAATAGCAAACTGATTTTAAATGAATTAATCTGTCATTTAATCTAAACATTAACCTGGATACAATCTAGATATGCCAAATTCAGATTTGTTCTGGCAGTCTGAACATTTAAAATCTTTGAAATCAGACTTTAAATGCACCTGACATGCATTTAAAATGCGTCTCGGACATGAAATATGTCTGTGACGTGAAATATGGCTGACGTCATGTAAAATTATTAATAGAGGCAGGTACATTGCAATTTTTTATTTGTTGCATTAATAAATACAGGAAGATTTAAACTTAAGGCAATAATTCAACATGCAACAATGATTTGATATTCTAAATATTGACCCTATAAATTCTTGAAATTCTGGTAAATATGCAAGGAAAACTGAGGAAAATATGTAGATGCGAGATGTAGCCTGATGACATGTATGGCTTAATATGCTTTATGTGACTTTAGCGGTAAAGATCGTATATCATGCAGCCTTGGTTTGTACGTGACGAGCGAATTTCCTCCATTCAGATTTCAGTCTGAGTAAACACGTGCACTTTATGCTTTGTAGTCAAACGCATCTCTGGTTAAAGTCTCATCAGGATACAATCCAGATACTAATCGCATGAAGTGATCAGGTGTGAACGGGGACGATAGGATTGAAATGATGTCATGTATGTTGCCTATTGCTCTATTGTCATACATAGACACTTTTTTTTTTTGTTTTTTAATCGTATTTACTTTTTTTTTTCTTTGTAAATTGTATTCACTAAAACAGGGAAGACTATCAGCCTATATATTCAGCTTTTATACCCTTCTCCCTCCTTATCTCTTCCTTTTTCCTCTTTTTTTTTCTCCCCCTCTTCATTTGCTGTTTATTTGCAACTTCAGACCCCCCCCCCCCTCCTTCTTTCCCACTTTCTCAATGTTCACTGTGAGCCCTCTGAATTCAAGTTTACAACTCTTCTTCATAGTGTGTGTGCGTGTGTGTGATTATATATAATCTTGGTGAGTTTCTGGGTTTGTGCAGGTGGGCGTGTGACTTTGGTACCGAAGCAACAACCTAATTTTCTACTGGCGGCAGGGGAAAGGGGGGGTGGGGATTGAAAGGGCATAGGTTGGAGTTCTACGTCTTTTTTTTTTTTTTTTTCTGATGGGGCATAATAAGAGTCCCCAAGCCTTACGCCAAGCCGTTCCAAAACACTGCGTCCATTAATTGTTATTATTATTAATAATATCTGAGCAGCATTAGCATTATTACCTCCCGCACATATGCACAAGTTTCTGGCATTGTCGATGGAGGAACTTTGGTGAATTTTCTTCTTCTAATTGTATTTTTTGGGTCCGAAATTCATCATAGTCTCTCTCTTGCACTTCTAAACCCCAAACTTGATGGACGGCCTCGCTCTTTCACACCCCGCCCAGCCTTGCCCCGCCCCTACCTGTGCCCCCTCAAAACCTCAAGCCATTCATTTTTGTGTGACAATGCAATCCTGAAAGCACTTTGCCTTGTTAATTCATAGTAGGAGCTTGTAAATGGTTAATTGTTACTAACAGATGTGAACATCTGTACATGTATTTAAGTAAGAAGGAGCATTTATCTTTGTTTGGAATTTGGCATTATATTCTACAGACTCGGTCTCTCTGACTTTAAAATATGTTAAAAAGAGGAAACCCATACATTTACGTTTGTCAGTTTCATAATATGCTGCAGCCAGTAGGTCTTGTCATTCAGTATTGTGGCTTAGGATTGGTTATGTTTGAAATAAAGTGCTATTGCTACGTAATGGTCGGTGTACTGTGTTTTTTTTTTCCTGTCTGTTTTGGATTAATCCAGCACTGTATGAATGAAGTGGATGGTTACGATTTCTGTTTTTACTTCCCTCTACGTAATACTTACTCCTCCTATTTCTAGTCAATGTGACCTTTGTTGTAAAAGCACTAAAGAAATAACGTTTAATTGAATTTGTTTTTTTTGTTTTTAAATAACCTTTAGCATAAATTTAAAGTGTAGACAAAATTTAAATATGTTGACCTATCAAATGACCTTGATTGATGTATAAGGGGCATTATGAGGTCTTTTTTTTTTTTTTTTTTTTTTTTTCCCTCCTTCCCCGATTCACTCATGCCTGTGCAACACAGACTAGTGCACTAATCACCACCGTGCCAGTTCCCCCCATCAGGGTCCTGATCACGGAAGAACAGGGTGAAATGAGGAAGTTAATAATAATAATAATAATAATAATAATAATAATAATAAAGTGTGCTGATCTGTCATAAAAATTTTTTTTTTTTTGTTTCTTAGTTAAACTCATGAATGATATTGTGTCTCTTTGGATCGCTGAAATCAAATGTCAGACGCCTGTGATAATTAGTTTGCCAGGTGAGTCCAATTATAGTAAAACTACTTAAAAAGGATGTTCCCCATTATTAAGCAGGCCACATGTTTCAAGCAACATGGGAAAGAAAAACGATCTCTCTGCAGCCGAAAAGCATCAAATAGTGCAATGTCTTGTACAAGGTATGAAAACATTACATATGTCTGTACTGTGAAGAGGTTTGTGGCTGATTCAGAGCACAGATGGCTTCGTGCAGATAAAGGCAAAATGAGGAAGCTTTCTGCCAGGCAAGTTAATAAGATTAAGAGTGCAGCTGCAAATTCAACAAATGACCATTTTCAAATTTTGTGTATATAAAAATTTTATACATTTTTTATCACAAAAAAAAAAACAAATTACCATTTCAGTTCTTTACAACCTATAAAATAATGAATAAAAAATATAAAATACATTTTGAGTTGTTTTTTTTTTTTTTAAGGAATTTACTGTCGTCATCGGGAGGTTTGTTCAATAAAATTCCATTTATACTCTTACGGGTGATGACTTTTATTATACTGACTAGTGCTGGGCAGTATTACCAAAAATGCATATCACAGTATTTTTCAAAATTCTGACGGTTTCATGGTATATTACAGTATTTTTATTATTATGATGTACCCCTGGTAAATTTTGGGTTTACTTTTATTTTATTTCATAAAGTGCCTTTGTGGTAAAGTTTCTAAAATCTCTAAAAACTGTTTAATACGGTTAAAATACGGTTATACAGTTCATGGGTTAAAAACTGTATATAAAATGTTTTAAAAAATACTGAGTATGAGGCTTGTAAGTTGAAAAGCCTTTTCATTGGCTAGAAGTGGTGTCACTCATTGTCAGAGTCTACCTTTCCTGTTGATTGGTGCTTAGGCTGTAGGGGGGCGGGGAGATGTGTGTGAGGGAGCAAGTACCCCTCGCTGCAGAATCACACGTCCAGGGGGTGGGGCTGGATCTGATCCAAGGGGTGGAGCCTGACCTCCTGACCACCCATATCTTCTTTTAGGTTAGGGTTAGGGTTAGGGGTAGGGTTAGGACTCCGAAAGGCGAGTGAGTAAAACCGGATGGGGAAGAGTCCGATCTGCTTCAGACCAATGAAAACACGATGTAGGAAGAGTTGGATCAGATCCAGCCCCACCCCCTGGACTTGTGGTTCTGCAGCGAGGGGTATCTCTGAGGGAGACGGAGCGAGAAGCAGGGGAAGAGAGAGAGATGAACGCAGCATCTAAATATAGAATAATAATGTAAAACACGTTATATTTTGTTATTTTATCGGCAAGTCAAGCGCTGGGTTGTCAACCAGAGAACCTGAAAGTGGACAGATAAGCCAAAGAGCCAAACTCGTAAAGTTAAGTTCTGCTGCTGAGGTCTGCCCCATCGGCTAACAGCCCCCGAGTGAGCTGAAGTTCGCTTTCCCAGTGAACTGAACCAGAGAGACTGGGTACCAGGTATTAGTGCACCGTTTTCACCTCAATTATCACCAGATAACCAGTCTAAACTGCCGTGAGGCTCAGACTTCCTCTGGCAACGCTGGATTCCCCTTTCAGAAGCAAGGTAACGTTAGCAGCTCTCCACACCATGGACCCTGAGTAGGCCGAGTGTTTTTTATTACTTAATATAGCGGCCATTTAGTTTAAGACCACAACGTGCACAAGCAGCGATTCAGGCCTGCAACATGCACTGACACACGAAAGACAGGGTTCCCGTGGGTACTTAAAATGTCTTAAACTAAAAGTCTGGTAACTACGGCCTTAGCGGCGAGTTAGCTAACATAGTAACGTTAGCGGCGAGTTAGCTAGCATACTAACATTAGCGGCGAGTTAGCTAGCATACTAACATTAGCGGCGAGTTAGCTAGCATACTAACATTAACGGCGAGTTAGCTAGCATACTAACGTTAGCGGCGAGATAGCTAGCATACTAACATTAACGGCGAGTTAGCTAGCATACTAACGTTAGCGGCGAGATAGCTAGCATACTAACATTAACGGCGAGTTAGCTAGCATACTAACGTTAGCGGCGAGATAGCTAGCATACTAACATTAACGGCGAGTTAGCTAGCATACTAACGTTAGCGGCGAGTTAGCTAGCATACTAACATTAACGGCGAGTTAGCTAGCATACTAACATTAACGGCGAGTTAGCTAGCATACTAACATTAGCGGCGAGTTAGCTAGCATACTAACATTAGCGGCGAGTTAGCTAGCATACTAACGTTAACGGCGAGTTAGCTAGCATACTAACGTTAGCGGCGAGTTAGCTAGCATACTAACGTTAGCGGCGAGTTAGCTAGCATATTAACGTTAGCGGCGAGTTAGCTAGCATACTAACGTTAGCTGCGAGTTAGCTAGAGGGGTAAAGGGTGTGCCAAATGAAATCCCCAAACAAATGTTCTCTCAGGAGAAACAGCCCCCCCCCCCCCATGATTTTAAAACGAGCTAGCTACGTTACTGAGGAAAGAACTAAGGTTAGGAGAGAGCTAGCAAGCCTACTAATGTTAGCGACAAGCTAGCTATGTTACCGAGAAGAGAACTAAGGTTAGCGGTGAGCTAGCTAACATATTGACCTTACTGGCGAATTAGCTAAGCTGCCGGGAAGAGAACTTTAAGGATAGGGCAGTGCTGGCTAACTTTAGCAGCGGGCTAGCGAACATACAAACGCTAGCGGCGAGCCAATCTGCACGCTTTATTAGAGTGTTTTTATGTTATCAGGCACCACTTTTAAAGATATAGCCAAATCTTATCTTAAATGATAAATGGACACTAATAATTATTTACAGTGAAGAATGGTTTTCTTTATTATTATTATTACTATTATTATTATCAGTAGTACTAGTAGTAGTGGCAATAGTGTTTAGTGGAGGTATTAGTATTCTAAACATTATCACTACAATTTAAATGATAATTTCCTAATTTTCCATAGGTGCAGGAAGCTACTAAATAGCTAATCCGAATTACATGTTATGTTGGCTTTGTTCTGCATCACAATGGAACAAAATTCATAACAAATTATTTTCTTCCAAATAAATTATGACTACATAATGGGGGCCCACAATAGTTCTGTGTGATAATTAATATAGTTCTGGGTAACATATGTAAACTACAGTGTGTAGTATAAATATATATATAATGTATGTGAAAAATGCACAACGGAAGAACAGGGTGAAATGAGGATGTTAATTATAATAATAATAATAATAATAATAATAAAGTGTGCTGAGAAACAGGACAACAAAGTGCTGTGAAATCAGAATCCATGTAAACTTGATTGAAAGTTTGACAAAAAAAAACTTTCCTATTGCATCGCTTTAAAAAGTTTTATATATATATTACAATATACAACAGAAAAAAACACAAGCATTCTGTTTATGTAACCTGTACTATATACAATATAACAAACCTGAAATTGAAATAAGTGTGGTTGGTGTGAATTCAAAGAAGAAATCCAGTGTGAAACGTGATCCTGAGTACAAACCTTTGTCGAATAGTCCATCTCCGTTCTCCCCCAGCATTCTGAAATACAGAGCTTATAGCCGATGCTCCCAACAGGCTTACTACGCTGGAGATGCCGCTATTTTTACCAGTAATAAACTCAAAGTAGCTCCACACTACATTAGTAGATTCTGAGGGTCCAGACGTTTAAAACTAGGCACTGAGAGCCGTAAAAAATACTGTTTGTTCACACAGTACTTTCAGGCAGTTCTCCTTCGTGTATCTTGAAATTAAATCTCAATAAGTCAACCTACGAAAGAGTAGGTAGGAGCAGACTGCAAAATTAATTCAGTAGAAATGCATGAATTCCAGATGTTCATGCATGTTGTTACGAACCCCTGGGAGTCTTTGCTGGTGGTTGGTGATTTGGGCCAGTCTGGTAGGTGGGAGGAGCTGTGCTTAGTGGTTGCACCTGGGTGTCAATTGTGAGTGTGACCAACCTACACCTCATCCGCCAATACATTTGTCCATATAATACAGAAGAAGCTTTAAAATAGGTCTAGAGATGTGTCCAAAAGATTGAAATGACGTTTTGTTTGTGTAATCTTTAAGTGCATTCATTTCTACTGTTAACATTTTTATAATAGTTTACATTTGAATGATGATTAAATGAACAGTTTGATAAATGCACTAAAATGATAGAGAATTAAAGAACTATGGAGTTTGCCATCAGCTGCCAGAGCCCTGAGAGAGCATAATTGGCCTTGCTCTCTCTGGGTGGGTACAGTAGATGGCGCTCTCTTCCCTCATCACTCCTAGGGTGATGTCGATCAGCACAAGGCTGCGTCTGTGAGCTGATGTGCATGCTGTTGGAAAAGAGGCAGAATCTGACTTCACATGTATCAGAGGAGGCATGTGCTTTTTTTCCACCCTCCTGGTGTTGGGGCATCACTAGGGATAGGGGTACTCCTAATGAGTGGGTTGGGTAATTGGCCTTCCAAATTGGGTGAAAATAAGAAAAAAAATAGAGAATGAAAGAACACGTATTATAAAAGTAACTTATTTTAAAAACTACCAAAGGTTTATATAACTCAAATTTAATCTGTCTATTTAATAGTCATTAAACTGTGAATTAATTAAACTTATCCTGGTCTAGTAGTGGCCTCCAGTTACACCTGTTCTAGCTTATCTTTTTTGCTTGATTAGACCTTTAGAGCAGGTATAAGATAAAAGCTGCTCTTATAGGATTACAGTAAAACGGTGAGCAGTGAGAGTGTAGGAACACGATGGCCTTTACAGAAACGCTTGTCCTGGCAGAACCACTTTCAACATCCGCACTTTAAAGCCACACACTCCAGTAACCGTTAATGGTTTTCAGGTCAGGAGGGCATGATGCCAGTCTCTGTACTGTTCCTCAGCCCCTCAGCAGTCCCCCATGCTCACTGCGATGTCCTCCTCGAACAGAGCAATACACAGCATAATGGCCCCCCCTATCAGCAGCCCCACACACTGCAGCAGGAAACACTTCACTGCACCCAGAGGACCACGATCTCCATGCAGCATCTCCGGTATCTGTGCATTTAAAAAGATGTTATTAAAAACCCAGTGCATTCATATAAATAACTTAAGATACTTTATACAATCTAAAAGCATCTTCGATACAAATCTGAATTGATTGATTACTTACACCACGTTTCAAAGTATTATTCAAATTGTATTTAAATGTCATAAAAATTATTTTTTTTTGTTTCTTAGTTTAACTCATGAATGATATTGTGTCTCTTTGGCTCTTTGGATCGCTGAAATCAAATGTCAGACACCTGTGATAATTAGTTTGCCAGGTGAGTCCAATTATAGTAAAACTACTTAAAAAGGATGTTCCCCATTATTAAGCAGGCCACATGTTTCAAGCAACATGGGAAAGAAAAACGATCTCTCTGCAGCCGAAAAGCATCAAATAGTGCAATGTCTTGTACAAGGTATGAAAACATTACATATGTCTGTACTGTGAAGAGGTTTGTGGCTGATTCAGAGCACAGATGGCTTCGTGCAGATAAAGGCAAAATGAGGAAGCTTTCTGCCAGGCAAGTTAATAAGATTAAGAGTGCAGCTGCAAATTCAACAAATGACCATTTTCAAATTTTGTGTATATAAAAATGTTATACATTTTTTATCACAAAAAAAAAACAAATTACCATTTCAGTTCTTTACAACCTATAAAATAATGAATAAAAAATATAAAATACATTTTGAGTTTTTTTTTTTAAGGAATTTACTGTTGTCATCGGGAGGTTTGTTCAATAAAATTCCATTTATACTCTTACGGGTGATGACTTTTATTATACTGACTAGTGCTGGGCAGTATTACCAAAAATGCATATCACAGTATTTTTCAAAATTCTGACGGTTTCATGGTATATTACAGTATTTTTATGATTATGATGTACCCCTGGTAAATTTTGGTACATTTTGGGTTTACTTTTATTTTATTTCATAAAGTGCCTTTGTGGTAAAGTTTCTAAAATCTCTAAAAACTGTTTAATACGGTTAAAATACGGTTATACAGTTCATGGGTTAAAAACTGTATATAAAATGTTTTAAAAAATACTGAGTATGAGGCTTGTAAGTTGAAAAGCCTTTTCATTGGCTAGAAGTGGTGTCACTCATTGTCAGAGTCTACCTTTCCTGTTGATTGGTGCTTAGGCTGTAGGGGAGCGGGGAGATGAGAGTGGGTGTGGGAGACGGAGCGAGAAGCAGGGGAAGAGAGAGAGATGAACGCAGCATCTAAATATAGAATAATAATGTAAAACACGTTATATTTTGTTATTTTATCGGCAAGTCAAGCGCTGGGTTGTCAACCAGAGAACCTGAAAGTGGACAGATAAGCCAAAGAGCCAAACTCGTAAAGTTAAGTTCTGCTGCTGAGGTCTGCCCCATCGGTTAACAGCCCCCGAGTGAGCTGAAGTTCGCTTTCCCACTGAACCAGAGAGACTGGGTACCAGGTATTAGTGCACCGTTTTCACCTCAATTATCACCAGATAACCAGTCTAAACTGCCGTGAGGCTCAGACTTCCTCTGGCAACGCTGGATTCCCCTTTCAGAAGCAAGGTAACGTTAGCAGCTCTCCACACCATGGACCCTGAGTAGGCCGAGTGTTTTTTATTACTTAATATAGCGGCCATTTAGTTTAAGACCACAACGTGCACAAGCAGCGATTCAGGCCTGCAACATACACTGACACACGAAAGACAGGGTTCCCGTGGGTACTTAAAATGTCTTAAACTAAAAGTCTGGTAGCTAGCATACTAACATTAGCGGTGAGTTAGCTAGCATACTAACGTTAGCGGCGAGTTAGCTAGCATACTAACATTAGCGGCGAGTTAGCTAGCATACTAACATTAACGGCGAGTTAGCTAGCATACTAACATTAGCGGCGAGTTAGCTAGCATACTAACGTTAGCGGCGAGTTAGCTAGCATACTAACGTTAGCTAGCATACTAACGTTAGCTAGCATATTAACGTTAGCGGCGAGTTAGCTAGCATACTAACGTTAGCTAGCATATTAACGTTAGCGGCGAGTTAGCTAGCATACTAACGTTAGCGGCGAGCTAGCTAGCATACTAACATTAGCTGCGAGTTAGCTAGCATACTAACGTTAGCTAGCATATTAACGTTAGCGGCGAGTTAGCTAGCATAGCTACGTTACTGAGGAAAGAACTAAGGTTAGGAGAGAGCTAGCAAGCCTACTAATGTTAGTGACAAGCTAGCTATGTTACCGAGAAGAGAACTAAAGTTAGCGGTGAGCTAGCTAACATATTGACCTTACTGGCGAATTAGCTAAGCTGCCGGGAAGAGAACTTTAAGGATAGGGCAGTGCTGGCTAACTTTAGCAGCGGGCTAGCGAACATACAAACGCTAGCGGCGAGCCAATCTACATGTTATGTTGGCTTTGTTCTGCATCACAATGGAACAAAATTCATAACAAATTATTTTCTTCCAAATAAATTATGACTACATAATGGGGGCCCACAATAGTTCTGTGTGATAATTAATATAGTTCTGGGTAACATATGTAAACTACAGTGTGTAGTATAAATATATATATAATGTATGTGAAAAATGCATACCGATTACAAATTGCCCAACAGTATATGAACCAGTAAACCGCCCAGCACTAATACTGACTGTCATTTGCATCGGCCGTTTAGGGAAATCAGGGGAAAATATCATTTGCATTATAATTTGGAACGTGGTGTAACTGTAAATCTAAATTATATCTTCACTTGATGCGTATTGTTTATAAGACAATAAAGTTAATATTGTTGGTAATGTATTTTCATGAATGTGTGAGAAACTCATTTTCTCCAGACTGCAGTTCTCACCATGTCTGCTAGAGCTACGTAGAGGAAGACCCCAGCGGTGACGGTGAGAATCCAGGGCGAGTGCTGAGCCCACTGATGACCCATTGCCGTTCCCCCCAGCACCCCCACATATCCCAGCAGAGCCGAGAGCAGACTGAACACAGCCAGCCTGCGCACAGGCCAGCCTGCAGCCAACAGCACCGCCAGATCACCTGCAGAGAGAGAGAGAGAGAGAGAGAGAACGAACAGGTGAGAACATCAGTTTATAAATGAACCATAACTACCAATTCACTCATAATCTCATAGAAATTGTAAAATTCATATATTATATTGATGTATTACACACAGAGTGGTCTATTTTAAGCATTTATTTATTTTATTGTTGATGATTATGGCTTTCAGCTGATGAAAACCCAAAAATCAGTCTCAGAAAATTAGAATGTCATATAAGAACAATTGTTACTTTTTTTGGCAGTGTGCCAAGTCCTGCTGGAAAATGAAATCTGCACCTCCATAAAAGTTGTCAGCAGAGAGAAGCATGAAGTGCTGTGAAGTTTTTTTTTTTTTTTTTGGGAAACAGTGCTTTGACTTAAGACTTGATATAACACGGTGCAAAATTGTGGAAATCTGGCAATCTTAGTTAAACTAACCCCCACCGGCACCAAGGAAAACATGACAAAACCCCTGTTCCTTACTTATGTGGTATAATGTGCTTTATAATCCAGTGGCCGTATTGTGCGAAAATACAATAATACTGATTTTTGGGTTTTCATTGGCTGTAAGTCATAATCATCAACAATAAAAGAAACAAATGCTTAAAATAGATCACTGTGTGAAATCTATATTATATATTATAAATGTTTCACATTTTGACTGAAATAAATTAAATTTTCAATGATATTCAAATTTTTTAGATTTAGATAGCACTAGTACAGTATACACAAATGTTTGTAGACAACCCTTTTAATCAGTGCATTAGAGGAATTAACCAATACATTATGACTATTTAAAGCAGATCAAATGCTGCCCAGAAGCTGTAGGTCATACCAAGTTCGTGAGGAAGCTCATGGCAGAAGACTGCAATAGTGGTGCTGAGTCCTCCAGTCAGGCTCTGAGAGAACGCAACACCTGCAACACACACATAAAGGTACATGTATTAAATAAATGTAACATTAATAAATGTTAATTTTTTTTCTATTTTTAATTATGAAGAAAAACATATTAAATTATTTAGTAAACAAAAATTGTTAAACAAACCAGAATATGCTTTATATTTTACATACTTCAAAGTAGCACCTCTTGCTAAGATTAGACAGTTTTACAGATCTTGGCTGTGTTTTTTCAGTCAGCTTTATGAGGTAGAGTCACCTGGAATTCAGGCTTTCAGTTAACAGCTGTGCTGAACTCATCAAGAGTTAATTACTTGAATTTATTGCCTCTTAATAAAGTGTTTGAGAGCATCAGTTGTAAAGTTGTGAAGAGGTAGAGTTACAGGTACACAGTGAATAGCTTTATTTGAGTAATGTTCTAATTAGGGGTGGGTGATGTCACAATATAATATCACAACATTTTGTGTTTTTTTTGTGATAACGATACTCTTGGCGATATGGCAAAAAACAAGAAAACACTACAATACAACAAAATTAAAAAGATTTCAGTATTGCATACAATATGATACGGCACACCACTACCTGAGATCAGATTTGTCTCAGTTATCAGATTTGTTTCAGAAGTCAATGATCTAGAATGTCATGATACTAATAATAATGCACTCCAAATAGTATATCCAGGATTAAAGTAAAATAAATCATACTAGCAAGATATAATCTGTCTAAATAATCTGATAATAAGGGATGGGTGATATGGCACGATATTTCAGGTTATAATATCGTTCACGATATTCATAAATGTTGGCGAAATTATTGCGTAAGATATGATATGGCACAGCCCTAGTTCTAATTTATATTATGACAATAACTACTCAACTAAGTAAAGAAAAAGTATTTTAAGAAATTAAGGTCAGTCAATCCGAAACATCATGATGAAACTGGCACTAATCAGGACCGACCCAGGAAAGGAAGAGCAAGAGTTTCCTCTGTTGTACAGAATTCAACCGCTTTTTTAGCTCTTTAGACACTGCAAGTTAACAGCTCCCCAGTTAAGAGCACCTAAATGCTTAGTTTGTTTAACACTTTTAAGTTACTACATGTTTCCTTATGTGTTCCTTCATAGTCTGAATCACTTCACTATTAATTTACTTATCTTCTTTGTCTTTCAGGTGCTTCCTTTAAGTGTCGCCACAGCGGATCATCTGCCTCTATCTTGTCCTATTCCCTGCCTTCTCTACTGTTACACCAACCATCTCCATGTCCTCCTTCACTACATCAATGAATCTTCTGAGCTCTTCCTCTTCTCCTTCTGCCTGGCAGCTTCATCTCCAACATCCTCTGTCCCTCTTCAATACATGTCCAAACCATCTCAACCTGGCCTTTCTAGCTTTATCTCTAAGCCGTTCCTTGTCGCTCCCAATGAAAATCTCAGCATCTTCATCTCTGCCACCTCCAGCTCAGCCTCCTGTCTTTTAGACAGTGCCACTGTCTCTAAACCATACATCATAGCAGGTCTCACTACTGTCTTGTACACCTTCCCTTTCACTCTTGCTGTATTCCTTCTGTCACACATCAGCCCTGACACTCGTCACCACCCACTCCACCCTGCCTGCACCCTCTTCTTCACCTCTTTTTTACACAGTCCTTTGCTCTGAATGGTTGACCCCACATATTTGAAGTCATCCACCTTTATGACCTCTACTCCTTGCATCTGTACCTTTCCATCTACCTCCCTCTCATTCACACACATGTATGCCGTCTTATCTCTGCTGACCTTCATTCCTCTTCTCTCCAGTGCAAACCTCCACCTTTCCAGGTTCTCTTCCACCTGCTCTCTACTCTCCCCACTGCAAACATCATGGTCCATGGGACCTCCTGTCTGACCTCATATGTCAACCTGTCCATCACCATTGCAAACAGGAAGGGGTTAAGAGCTGATCCGTGATGTAACCCTATCTTCACCTTGAAACCATTTTTCATTTCAACTGCACACCTCACCACTGTCTTACTGTCCTCATACATACACCAACCTCACATACTTTACAGGAACTCCTAATACAGTACCACAGTTCTTCTCTTCAAACCCTGTCATATGCTTTCTCTAGATTCACAAAGACACAGTGAAGTTCCCTCTGGCCTTCTCTATACTTCTCTACCATCACTCTCAAAGCAAAAGTTGCATCTGGGGTACTCTTTCTGGGCATGAAACCAAACTGATGCATGCTAAGGAGAACCTCTCATCTTAGCCTCACTTCAACATCTCTTTCCCATATCTTCATGGTGTGACTAATCAACTTTATACCTCTGTAGTTACTGCAGCTCTGCACATCACCATTGTTCTTAAAAATGGGGACCAGGACACCTCTTCTCCACTCATTAGGCATCCTCTCACTTTCCAGGATTGTGTTAAAACAACCTGGTCAAAAAGTCGACTGCCTTTTCTCCTGAACATCTCCATACCTCCACAGGTATGTCATCCGGGCCAACTACCTTTCCATTCTTCATCCTCTTTTTCTCTGCACTTCCTGCTCCACTATATGCTTCACCTCGGCCCTCCCCTCTCTCTCTCATTTCCTCATTCATCAATTCTTCAAAATACTCCTTCCATCTACTCAACACTCTCTGTTCACTCACTAATACTTGCTGTACATCTTTTCCAACTCTATCTCTCTGTTTAACCAAACGATACAAGTCCCTTACTCCTTTTTTTACTGTCTATCCTCTTATACAATCTCTCTTAGACCTGGGCCTTTGCCTTTACCGCAGTTTTTTGTGGTGCAACTAGCCTCACAGTACTTCTGCCTACTTTCTTCATCACATTGATTTCTTAGCTACACCTTTTCTTAGCCGCCAACTTTTTTTGTCTTCTTTCCTCACTACCTTTGCTGTACTTTCTCAGTTTTGAGGTAGCCCCTCACTGCCAGAATGCCCTTATTGTTATTCCCCTATTGTTCTATGTTATCCACATAGAATAGTAACAGGATTAGAACTTGCCCATCCCAGTGTTCTCAGAGATACACACCAATAGCCAGCCCATCTGTTAAGTTGTGGATCCCGTCCCCCATCACCACCATCCAGGCCACGCTGCCGAGCCCTGAGGATCCATTATCAGGAGGAGCGTGGGAGTGACCTGAATCAGAGCTGGTTTGGTCAGGAGGAGAGGAACCTGTGGAGATGTGCATTCTGATGCTAGTTATACTTTAGTGGAGAAACAGACTTTTTCCTCTATTCATTTTCATACTTATTGGTTGATGTATCTTGGTAGAGAATCTTTTACAGCGTACCAGCCAGAGCCCCCAGCTCCTGGACCACTTCTGCTTGCTGCCTCTTCTTCCTGGACTTCTGAGTGAACAAACAAACACACAAAAGCTATCATCTGCTTCTCTTCACCAGTTTAAATCTATAGTTTTACTCAGACAGGGTTCCCATAAAATTATTAATGAAGAAATCCGCTATTTCAGTTTAATCACACAACTAGATCTTATTCTTTCTTCCATCTGGTGCCCCACACTGGGAGTGGTGGAATGAATCTCACCTTGTATTGTTGTCTAATTACTATTATACTCTCCAATACAAAGAGCAGGAAAAGCCCTCCCAGCACGCTCAGACCCTTCAGCACCACATCCCGGTGATCGGTGTGTGGACCAGAGCTGGCCTGAGAGACCACAGGTACACACTCAGTAAAACATATTCAAACTACAATTATTTATAATTTTTTACAGTTCATAGCTAGTATACAGTATTTTTCTCATTCAGAGTTTTTTTTTTTTTTTTTTTACCTACATTGTAAATGAATACAGCATGGTGAGAGAACATTCTGGAGGAGCCTGTTCATTATTTGAATGAAATTATGAATAGTAAAAATACTAAATTGTTTGCTGAATTCTTTATACATTTTAATCACTAATGTCATCAGAATATTCAGGTTATTCCAGTCACTTACATGAGGCAGAAGGTGCAGCAGGGCATCTCCACACAGGGTGCCCACAGCCATGGCAGCCATTGGGCAGAGGAAGGTGCGGAGGCTGGATGGTGAAATCAGTGGTGCCAGACCCAGAGCAAGCAGAGATGGCAGACTGATCACGAACAGAGCCAAGGAGGCCCAACCTAGAGCTGAGATTAAACATAACACACACACACACAGGTCCTGTAAACTAAATTACAATCTAAAGAAAATATGACTTAGTATATTTCTGTTTTAACGTGTCAGAACAGTAGTTGGGGGTGTTCAGGCATTATATGTTGTGAGTTGTGTGGGTTTTAAAGTGTTTATTATACTATAGATATTATAGCACCCTGCTATAATACCCCTAGAGCAGGGCTATTTAATTAGAATTCAGTGCGGCCCAAGTAGAGAGAATTTTGTCAAGCCATGGTCCGGACCATCGTCATTTTTAACTTATGATTCAGTGCTTTATCCTGTATACTGAAAAAGCGTATAGTTGTATCAGTGTTTTAGCAACAACTGAAAGACAAAATTGCAAATACTATTCAGTATATTTCAACAATATGTATTGTTTTAAATAGGCCTGTCACAATAATTACATTATTAACTTATCATACAATAAATGGAAACACCAATAATTATTATTAATGTAAATCAAAATGCTATATTTATTCTATTTGATTTTATTTATATTAGATTTAGGTCTGTCTGTCAAATCAAATCAAATTTATTTGTGTAGTGCTTTTTACAACTGGTTTTGGCACAAAGCAGCTTTACAGAAACATGATCGCAGGATAATTACATGTCATGATAATTACATGAATGACAAACTGTACAATATATGGAGAAATGTTTGCTGAACTCGGCCAGAATATCAGCTTTGTTTAAAAACAGCAGTTTTATTTTATTTAATATTATCACTGTTATGTTTCATAAATGTAGTATTTAAAAAAAAAAAAATCTGGTGCGCACCATCTGAATTAGCCTTTCTCGCTTTATTCTCTGACTGCTGCTTCTCTCTGTGTACTTCGCCTGTGTTTGTCTCCGCCCATTGGCAGAGGATTTGGTGATCTTACAACACACGTGATTGGTCTGTGAGTTTACTGCGCCACAAACCACGCATACCGTAAAGACGTTCTGCCTCTTTAAATGAACACTGTCAGAACTAAATTGTTCTCAGTAGTTTATCGGTTTGGATCCGCCTATTAGTGACCTCTCACCAATCACCACTATTCACCAATCAAGCCTAAATAAGTAAATACCAGAAATGATTGATTTATTGGTGTCAGTTTCACAGGATTTCACCACCAATATTCTTCACCACAGATTTACCCTATTTATTTCATTATAGCGCCACCATGTGGAGTAATAAAACAGTAAATTAAGTATGTCAAATGTATTCTTAAAATCACCTATGTATCTACAAAAAATATCCATATTTGGTGCTACATAATGATAATATATCACGAATGAAAATGATATAATATATTGCTATATTGATTATTGTAGCACCCCTGATAGTGTACAGAGTATATCAGGGTTTGTACAGTCATAAAAAAACTGGAAAAGTCATAAAGTTTGAAAATAGCAATTTCCAGGCCTGGATATGTTTTGGAAAAATAAAAATACCCAAAAGGTTTTGGAAGAAGTCATGGAAACTTGAAAATTGTTTCCATGTATTGATATAATTTTATGGGTAACTCCATCACAACTCTTTGTATAAGTTAGCGGTCTTTGTGGGTCCTATTTAGACTGGAGTTTTAGCTTCAACTATAACTGTAAATTTACTAGGTGAAATAAAATTCTGATTTAATGCTGTCTGGCTTCATTCAAACACATATAAGGCAGATACGTGCAAAATATGCCGAAATTTTATTCAGCTAGTAAAAAATTAGACATTTCAAAGTGTTTTCAATTAATTTTATAGTCTGAGATATAAGCCTACTATAACCAGTTTTGACATGGGTTTTTCTGTTGTTTGATTTTGTTTTTGAGATGGTGGTATGGTCATTAAAATTCACATTGCTGTGAAGGCTTGGAAATGTCATACAAAAAAAATCATTGGTTTAAAAGTGTATGAACCCTGGTATATTCACCTTTGAGGAAAGTCACACCGTTTTTGGCCTCCTCTGTGCTGGATTCGGTGTGGCGCAGACACACACCGCTGTCGATCTGGTAAAGCAGAGCCGGACACAGGAAGGTGAAGTGTGCCGGCGTGATGTGGGACGCCTGACCCAATCCGAAATTCCACAGCAGCTGGGTCACATTCAGACACTGAGGACGGAGAGCGATGTATAAACTCACTCTGATACAGAAACTGCACATCCTGATATAGTGAATAGCTTCTATTTGAGTAATGTTTTTTACAGTGTAGGAAAAATATATAAAATAAATGGTATTGAAAATGTGTCTACAACAATTACCGATATGTCCATTTTGAGATGTGAATTAGTTAGTCCTGCTAGCTGCACAGTGCTAATTAGCAATGCAATAGGCCTACTACCAGCCACCAAACAAATCTCGGCTAACTAAAGATTCACATTTCCTAACGTGTGAGACGTAAGGCGTTATCATTGAAATACTGTGAGTAATTTATCACCCATTCATTGTGAATAAAGGTGTAAACAGATCCAGTCTGCATGTGACTGTCGGGCACATCTGAAGATGTGGACAGAACTTTGATCAGTTGATAGAGAAGTATCAGGCGTGCACTTTGATCATCTATAGTACAGTGTGCTACACAGAGCTTGGCAGCCGGTTGGCACTCACATTCTCGTGGATGTGTTTCTTTGTTAGATGATTGGAGAGCAGCGATAAGCCTTCCTGCAGGGTTTGTGATGTGTCGAGGGAAGCAGGAAATCGAGAATGATCGGCCGCACCTCCCATTTCAGTTTCAGACAGTGTTTCTGACCCAGGCTGACTCACTCTGTGAGGGAATTAGAAAAATAAATGTTTGAATAAGAAATAAATAACTGAGTTACTACATGTTTTCCAGATGGAAATTAAGCCTAGTCTGTGACTACAGAGCAGTGCTAATAGAGATTTTACATTTAATTCAGAAACTGTACAGATGTTAAACTGTTAAACAATGCATACGGACGAGCTTATAACTAGTAACTGTCGAATTCAGCACCCCTGCCAGGAAAAGCACCCCCTCTCAGGAGAGGCTGCAGGTGACATGAATGATTTTTTTTATTATTATTTCCTACGAATCAGCATAGCTTAGAACAGTACCTTGGGTATTTCCATTTTCTAAGTAAAGTTAAAGCCAAGAAGACATGGATGTGCACTCCCGAGAGGGGGTGCTTTACCTGGCGGGGGTGCTGAATTCGGCACTACACCGGTAGTGGCAATACAATGCCATTCTGCCTTAGGGACTCCACTTCTGAAATTATCTGTCTGGGTTTATTTAATTCTTTATATTTATGTATAACAACCTAGCATAAATAAGCAATAAACAGAGCTTTTTTAAAGTGCTTATGTTTATTGCTTTATATTTATATGTTTATAAATATATATTACCTGAAAGCATATATATATATATATATATATATATATATATATATATATATATATATATATATATATTATTTTTTTATTTATTTATTTTTTCAGAAAACTGGGTAAAATCCAAGCAGTAGTTAATAAAACAACAAAGATATTTTAATGTAGTAGATTACCATATTTTTCTGACTATAAGACACACTTAAAATCCTTTCGTTTTGCCAAAATTTGTCTTAGAAACAAAATGCTTTTTTAAGAATTGTTATGGCAGCAGATTCAGTATCTGTGTCATTCAGGATTTAACAGCACTCAGAAAAGTAATGGATGCGTGAAACTGTGAGTTTAACAAAAAATAGTCTTTATATAAGAAAAATGTAAATCCAAAATCTTCTTTTTTACAGTTTCCTTCCAATGATTCGAAACACAGTAAGCACGGTCAAAAAACTGTGTGAATCTGTGCTCTTCAATCTTTTACTCACTCAGCTAATGCTCTACCAGCTCAAAAGCATCATTTTGCACACTATCAAAATAAGAGTACTGTATTAAATTTACTGTTAGGATTACCTACATGAAATAACACAAATATAACAAAAATATTTAAAAAGAAATATATATTAAATAATATATAAAAATATTATTTTTTATATAAATATAAAATAAATATATAATATGACATCTTATTTATGGCTCTAACAATTATTACAGTTTTGTTTTTGTTTTACTTTGATGTAGGCTTCTCTACTAGTGTCAATAAATGCAACTTATAGTCTGGTGCCTCTTATAGACTGAGAAATACATAATCTCCGGTAAACTGGAAATCTAACAGTGTAAAAGATAATTAAAAAATGACAATGTTTCTTACTTGTGGGCAGGTGGCATACTTGAAGGCTGGTGAGGGTGATGGTGGTCTACGTGAGCGTGTGGATGGGAATGAGAAGGGCTCGGAGATGAATGCTTGGTCCCTCCATGTCTGATCTCCAGCACGCTGACCTCACCCAGTCCCAGACTGCCCAGCAGGTTCTGCAGACCCTCGTAAGTCAGGGTCCCGTTGCTGCCGTACTCCAGGAACAGCCGCTGCAGGTAGTAGCCCTGCCAGTGAAGACGTGTGCAAACAGTTCAGGTGGAGTGCAGATTAGCAGCATTTTCAAGGCCAGTAAGGATGTTCTCCTGAGGCGGTTTATGACGGGTCGTTATGGTTGTTCTCCAAACCAAACCAAACACACGCCATGTGACTGTGTCCACACTGAAATCCCAATTTACACATATTTCACCACAGGTGCTACAGCTAACTTTATGGATTTGGAGTAATTGCATCACAGTGTAGATAAGCTGCTTTCCGGCCTGAGGATAAGGAGGAGAAAATGAGCTAAAGTCTTCCAGAAATAGGAACAAAAAGAGCATTTATCTCGACAGTTGGTCTTGGGTTAACTCTGACGTTTCCTTTTTATATCAGTTTCTTGCTTTAACAATCCTGGTAGATGGATTTAGATGGTCTAAGCTGATGGTCTTTAATGGTCAAAATGGTCGAAAGGCTGGTCATCTGGGTGAAATGTACCCTATACTGGTGTACGTTGCATTTGAAACTGGTCATGTTTGTAAAGCATAAAGTGTAATCTTGCTACCATTGACCATACTAGTATTTGTCTTGCATTGTGTCTATCCAAAGTCACTATCTGCCCTATTTCTGCATGTATTTTTGTAACTGCACCAGTGATCTAGCTCAACACATTGTTTCATTGTACTGTTTAACCTAGTACCAGTGTGATGAATTGAGTTTGATTGAATTGCTGACCAGCTAAACCAGGGGTCGGCAATAGGCGGCCCGCGGGCCTGATGTGACCCGTAAGCCTGAAACATATGGCCCGTGAGGTTGTTTGAACTATAATGAACAAAATAAAAAAAAATGCTTCTCTGGCGAGCTTTAGTTTACATTCCTCCCCTGTGTCTCTGTCGCGCTTGGTGTGACTTCAGTTTTCAACGTTCTCGTTTTCTTCTTGGGTTTACCTGCTTTAAATTCAACTGTTCTGCAATTGGGTTCAACAACCCTCTGGGCTGAAGAGCTACTAGTCTGTAGCACTCCCATCCCATTACACCTCATTTTTCTAAACAGTTTTTTTTTGGCCCCTCAAGTAATGTCTTGGAAAATATCTGGCCCACAACCAAACCTAATTGCCGACCCCTGAGCTAAACCATCAAACTCGAAAAAAAACATATCCAATACTGGTCAAAAGTTAAGCTGATCAACCAGGTAATATGGATAAAATGCTACATTATAGTAATTAAAGACATTTTTCACAAAGCACAGTTTTTCTCACGGTATTTTAACATGCAGATTAAAATGCATCAAAAACTTTTATTCAGAATCTGCCTTACTTAATCCTGTTAAACAGGACTAACTGCATTCTCTGTAATGAAACATGCAGTTAATCAGTGTTGTTTAACCCTGCCGTGTTTTAATGATGCTATTAAAGGGCAACCAGAAAACTGTGTCGGCTCTGTGGAAACATGTTTAAGTAGCAAAGAAACGACCTACTTGCCAGTGCAGACAATGTATTCCTGAAAAAGCGACAACATGAATGAAAACCTAAGAAAAACTGTTCAGTATTTAATATCTGTCTTGTCTAATTTTGTTCTGGTTTGGAACCAGCCGAACATTTTCATTTTGGTGCATTTCTATATTTCACATCAGTTTCATGGGGCTTTAAATGGGCTCTCTTAGTTTTCATTACTTGTCTTGTAATATTCTTTTAACATTGTTTTTATAACGTCTTAAATTTATTTCCTACATTCTAATTTGATACATTTTAATTCTGTTTCATTTTTATTTCTCATATGTTTTAAAACTGTTTCTGCATTGAGTCTTTCTGTAAAGCACTTGGAATTGCCTCTGTGTATAAAAGGTGTCTTAAATTGAACTATGTGAAAATTCACTATACATGTTAGGTCAAACTGTTCCAAAAAGTCCTACAGTTGTTACTGTATAAGGATTAATAAGAGATAACACATAAATGCTGGGTTTAATGGGTTAAGCACTAGTAATATCCACTGTGTATATACTGTGTCTCACAAAAACAAAATGTATCAAGGTACGACAAAATATATTCATATTTTACCTACACCCTTGTTAGAAAGGGCATTGAAGTGATTCTTTTTTTTAAGACCCATGTCCATCAAGAAAATGTGAGTGTGATATACCTTTAACTTTGCAAAGATGCTTTACATCAAGTAAATTTCACACATTTATATATACTGTTTTTTTTTTTTTTTTTTTAATGAGCCAGAAATGGATCTTTCATGGCTTTTAACTGAAGAAAAACAAATATTACTATTTTAAATTGCATTAAAAAGCACAAGTGGATGTTCTTACCTGCTCCTCAAAAGCCTCATCTAAGTGCTCTTGTGCAGAGAGGTCTCGTTCTGCTTTGCGATTGTTGGAGTCTGAGATTAAGATTTTCTTGGATGAAGCCACCACACAACTCAAATAAAGATGAAAAAGCAGCGTTAAGCTCAGTACCGTCCTGAAAACAAACAAAAAACAATGAGTTATAACCTAGCAAAGCACTGTCTAGGACATTTAAAGCAGAAAACAGACATCTGTAAATTTATACAGTACTAAAATCAACAAAACAGTTATATTAAGTATGTTTATAGAAATAGCATTAGTATTAGATAGTATATACCATAGTCTAGCATTTTTAACAAATCAAAGATTATCACATCACAGTAATACAAAATTACAGGTGCATAAGCCCTCTTAGTAGAAAGAACAATATTAATTCAATAATAGGAATAAATAAAGGTCATTATAAATTATACAATATTATATTTAACAATAATATTATTGTTGTACATATCTATAGCACTGCAGCATGAAATAGTTATATTAAGTATGTTTATAGAAATAGCATTAGTATTAGATAGTATAGATCATAGTATTCTAGTATTTTTTTTTAGAAAAATCAGAGATTGTCACATTACAATAATACAAAATTACAGGTGCATAGTCCCTCTTAGTAAAAAGAACAATATTATTTCAATATAATAGAATAAATAAAGGTCATTATAAATTATACACGATTATATTTAACAATAATATTATTATTGTTATACATATCTATAGCACAGTCTCAAAATCTGTTGAACTACTGTTAATGTAATGTAAAATTTTATTACAATTGTATAGATATTCACTACAGGTCACTACAATGCAGATAAATTGAGGATAGATAATAAAAATGTACAAGTTGGGACCAAATGAATGCAGAGTTGTTGTTTTACGTTTACTTTTACTGATTGTATTTCATTGCAGACAGTATGCACACAGGAAAAATGAGAGAAACAAATTGAATTTCAATCAACATCATTTGGAGAACTTTAACTGGTGCATTCATCATAATCTTTGAACAAATGCCTGATTTACATTATGTCAAAAGAGAAAACTGTCTTAAATGGAGATACAATATTTTTGCATGAAAACACATTCTAACAAATCCAACATAAAGTTAGAATTGTCAATTTAACCTTAATTTTAGCCTAGGCAAAAGCCTGAGCAACAATAAATTCAGCAAGAAAAAGCGAATATATAAAAAGTATAAGATGCGATTGCTTTACCTGAGATTTGGCTGGTTCATGGTTTGAGGAAGCAAAACAATGTAAATCTCTTTGGGTCACGTTCTTTATGCTCCCTGATTTCAGCACGGCACTGAGTGATCAGCACGGCACAGACTAGAGTTAATGTTTACACATTGTTTAAAACTGTCAATCGGGGTCAAGCAGGAGCAGCACATTGATCAGCTCTGTTTATTCACTTATCTCCTCAGGGGGGCTGTGAGAGAGGCTGATCATCAGTAGGCCTCAGTCTGGATGATCAGGAACTGCACAAAAAAAACCCACCATAAGTATTTATAAAAGGACAATACTGAGATGATCTAAACTTTTATTATTAACTGATGAGTCAGTTCAGGTGTGTTAAATTAGGAAATCACCAGTCTGTGCTGAACTTTGACCTTCCATACTGGGGTTAAGCACCCCTGGTGGAAGCAGTAAATAGATTTTTATGGCAACCAAATTATGACAACAGGCTGAATTGACTCAATTCAGATTTTTTGCTCAATGTGGATCAGATCTGATTTTCATGGCTGTGTGAACATGTCAAATCCGTTTTGCGTTACTGTCATAGGTGGTCCTAAATCGGATAAGTATCCGATCCATGGGCATGCAACATGAATGTGAGCAGTTAAATCAGAATTCATGTGTCTTGTTTTTTGCTTTTACGCATGAACTATGTGCTTTTCTCTCGTACCCACACATCTCTTGGTGCAGCTGTGCAGCTATAGCTGCAAAAACAGCAAAAGCAAACCACCTGGCCTTTTTTCATCTCCTCGACCTGAGCATGAATTTCAGACCAGCTGTTTACTCTCCACTCCAGCAAAAGATGCTCCACATATTTCAGCAGTCTCTCAAATATGAGGTTTTTTTTGCTGTTGGTGAAGAAGGCGACGTTTATACACATGCTAATTTGAGGAGTTTCAGAGACAGATTCATTCAAATTAAACACAGATACAGATCACTTACATTTGCCAATGTGAACCGTCAAGATATCCAAATCCGAACTGAGCAAAAAATCGGATTTGAGCAGTTTAGTTTGTAATGTGAACGTAGCATAAAATCTTGAGGTCCTGGAAGCTAGGGCATACTTTAAACACTCAGCCTAATATTTTACAATGTTTTGGTCTTTTCTTTAGTTTTTTTTTTTTTGTTTTCTTTTTTTTTGTTTTCTTGTTTACTATTTGTAAATGTATATTTGTAAATGTATAAATGTCTCTACTTCTATCAGCAGTATTTGCTGCTTATTTATTTTATAAGAACTATGAACTCTCTACCTCAGGAACTGCTGTGATCATGTATGTTCTATATATTACAGTATGTTACATATATCTGCACTTTATCCTCACTATGCATTTCATTGTATTTCATTATACCATATCGGTACTGCACTGTGCTGTCTGTTAAATTGTGTCTTGTCTTTTGTTTTGTCTATTGTATTCATTATTGTGTTATAATTCTGTTATAATTCCATGTTGCACCATGGTTCTGGAGGAACGTAATTTCGTTACACTGTGTACCTGTACTCAGATGTAATGACAATAAAAGCCTCTTGACTTTATATTTGACTTGATGTTTCTGTACAACCTTCTAATGAATTAATTTATCTAAGTCTATGTCATTATCAGTACAGTAATGGCGGCGCTCAGAGCAGAAGCTAGCATTATAGGATGTAAACAGAGGTTTTTAATAAGCTTCTTGTGCCCTTTTTAAGTTATTAATGCCTCGTTTTAAATGTCTCTCTGGATTCTAGCAAGGAGGTGTGGCACTACTTTGAGCTGAATAACGGTGGAAAAAGCAATTTATTGGGGCATTTATGCCCCGTTTCACCCAGTCTGCAGGGTGTTTGGACAAACTGTTAAAATATCTGGATCTCAGAACGCTGTGGGAGAACGGAGGTGTGCTCTTCATCAAAAGTAAGTACTTTTTATCATGTTGTACTACACCAAAACTCCATTTTACACCAGAGTTCTCCTTTAATGCCTGGCAGGTGTTGGGTATGGGGGGCATAAAGCCCCCCAGCACTGACATGTGGAGCAGTGGAACTGTGTTCCCCATCCAATACTTTTGGATTAAGATCTTTTGATCTTAATTAAGATCAATTTAGTAGAAAATGTTCTATTTCATGTTTATAGCTCAAAGAAACAATATATTATGGGAACTGTTCATATAAAAAAAAGCTTTAATGTAAAAACAGTTTAGACAAAAGTATCAAGAGTCTGGTCGCACCAGCAAATTTGAAGAAAATACCTCATTAAACCCATGCATTGGATAACAATGCAACAGAACTGAACATGCTTGCATACATACACTCACTCACACACACACACACAGGCTTATACAACTTGACAAACATTTTAAAGTTTAGGGGAGCCAATAAAGGTTGTTTTGTGCAAAGTGCACAAAACAACTTTTATTGGCTCCCCTAAACTTTAAAATATACTAAGTAATAACTAAAAAAAATCCAGCCTTTCCCATTTTGGAGATGTGCAGACATTAAATAGCAAATTAGCACATATACATAATTTTAAAAAGAATTTAATAAAAATAAAAAAAAAACATCTCATTGCTCAGGCAAGCAGTTGGAGAATTTTAATTATGATGTTTATTATATAAATGTTACCCTTATTTTACCCTATTCTTACCAGTAGTTTACTATTGTTATATTGTTATGATGGAATATATCATAAAAAATATAAATTACAATTACAATTAACAAATGAGTTTATAATAATATTTCCATAATAATACATATAATAATATATAATACTAATACATATATACATATAATATGTATAATAACACTACAATAATATAATATTGTAAAAATAATATATCTATATTAGTATTATAATATTATTATAAAATTAATAATATATCAAAATAACAATAATTAGAGCTAATTTAGCTAATTCACTCATTGTCCTTATAATCTAAATGTTACCATTGGTGCATGACGTCCACTATAGTGGACAGTTACATTTGGACACAGAACCAAAAAAACTGTATTACCAATTTTGATGAAACTTTCATAAAAGTGTTCCTTACTACATTCTTAATTAGAAAAAAAAGTGTATACCTGCATGTTTCTTGCAGAATAAAAAGATTTGACTGATATTCCAGAGGTCAAAATGTCATTTTCACTGTTGGTCGCCATCTTGGATTTCTGATGCAATATCTCAGTTTTGAGAATATTGATTAAGACATTT
This sequence comes from Astyanax mexicanus, assembly GCF_023375975.1. Taxonomy (NCBI): domain Eukaryota; kingdom Metazoa; phylum Chordata; class Actinopteri; order Characiformes; family Acestrorhamphidae; genus Astyanax; species Astyanax mexicanus. Next base: position 45,043,000 of record NC_064420.1, on the reverse strand, counting down.
ATTTGTACACAATAAAGAGTTGGTTTAGAAGACAGCCCCTGGTGGTTTGGAGTATATATTGCAAATCTTTTGTTTTTTTAATATGTTTAAATATGCGCCCACTGTAGTGTACACCATGCATGAAAGGGTTAAAAACTGACATAAGTGACTGCATGGGCCTAGGAACACTTGCAGAAAACAAAATAAATTAAGAAATATAGAAAAACTTAGTATGAAAAGGGGTGTCCAAACTGTTGGCTGATGCTGTACAGTGCCATTCAAAAGTTTGGACACAACTTCTCATTCAATGTTTTTATTTTTTATTTTTTTTTTCTACATTGTAAATGAATACTGAAGTGATCCAGTCTATGAAGGAACAAATAAGGAATCGTGTAGTAACTTAAAACTGTTAAACAAGCCAAAATACTTATTTAGGTGCTCTTATCTGGGGAGCTGTTAACTCTGAGGCTGGTAACTTTGATTAAATTATCCTGTGCAACAGAAGGAACTTTTAAGTGTGTTTCGAATGGTTCACTCAGGGGCGTAGCAGCAAATTCTGGGCCCTGTACACCCTCATTGTTAATGGGCCCCTATCCATGCCAGTAAACAAAGGAAAGTGAGCAAAAAAAAAATCAGGATTTTCATGGGCCCCTCTCCCTACTAGGGCCCTGGGTAGTCAGGTCCACTTTTCCCCCCACTACCACGCCCATGGGTTCACTCATTAACTTATTCACTATATAGCATTTATAACACCAAGCTTCAGAGAGATGGCCTGACAAGAATGAGAGGGACAAGAGAAAGTTTTCATGTGATACCAAAAAAAACGTCCTGAACTGCGAAAAAAGTTGTTAGTTTATTTCAGTACACATCCGTATATTTATTTATATTTTCATATTATACATTTGTACAGGAAGACGTCCTATATACCCCCTCAAGTCCTACTTACGAGGTTGGAGGTCGTACATAAGACTTGACATGCGTTCGAGTGTTTTTTGGTTGGGTGAAAATGGACGCCCTTAGGATTTTTTTTTTTTATTATATTATATATACAAATTATATATGCTTATATAACATATTATATGTAAAGCAGATTGTTTAAAAAAACTGTTAAATAATATTCACGCATAAAATCAATATATGTGCACGAGGCAACACTTTTTTCACTGATTGTGGAAACTTCACACTAGACCTCAAGCAGTTTGGACTGTGTGTCTCTCCACTCTTCCTCCAGACTCTGCTCCCTTAATCTACAAATGAAATGTAAAATTTACTGATGATCAGTGATCCCAGATAGCCACCGAGTGCTGGCCCAGAATTGGGCCTTAGCTGGATTCTGACTGTCCTCAAAGGTGGCCCAGTACTGGCCACCGGACTAGGCCCAGTGTCTTTTTGAACAACTGGTTTCTGACTGTTCTTGAAGCTGGCTGAGATCTGTTCTGGCCTTGTACGCTAGATAGTTAACAATTTTAATTTCAAGTAAAAACATATTTTTTGGTTGTCTGTTAGTAACTGTTACATTAACATTTACATTAACATGGCATGTGTTTAATGCTACATTCTGAGATAATTTAGCCTCAGATAATATCACCTTGATATGCTGCTAAATTAGCTAGCTTAGCTAACTGAAGAGACAACACACAGATAGGGTTATAACTCATATTTGACGGTCAAAATATTTATTAAATACATGGAATCAAAATAAAGGATATTTCAAAAAAGGTACTTAACACTTAGTTAGTTTTGCTACCTACCTACAAACTTTAAAGGTTTCAGGATAGCTGACATTTGAGGAAAGTTTTAATGTTTGAGGAATCCGCGCGCCAAGTGCGACGAGAAACCGCACGGGTTGAACTGGGTTGATGCACAGGGGCACCAAGGTAAATATCACCTAGATTCATTTACACTCTAAACGCGATCACACACACACACACACACACACACACACACACAGCTTATATAGTCCATGTAGAAAAAAATTGCCAATAGAATAAGACTCTCTGGATGTGTGTGTGTGTGAGAAGCAGTACTATAACAGGCTGTGTGTGTGTGTACTATAACAGGCTGTGTGTGTGTGTGTGTGTGTGTGTGTGTGTACTATAACAGGCTGTGTGTCGTCTGCCGTATTTGAGTCATTTCACAACTGTGTTCAGAGAATCAACAGGTCAGGTGCGACAGTCGTTCACCAGCACCAAAACGACTGCTCAGTGACACGGATTTAGAACAGTCAGAAAGTGACACTGGGCCAGCTGTGGGCCAGAAGTATTTTTCTGCTTGCGACTCTAAACCAGCAGTGCCGACTTAGAAACGAGTCCGGGCCAAAGTCGCTGGCTATCTGGGATGGTTTGGAGAGACATGTCATCTGTTGGTGTTGATCCACTGTGTTTTATTATCAAGTCCAAAGTCAGTGCAGTTTTGTTTTCCTGCTAAAGCACTTCATGCTTCCCTCTGCTACTGACAACTTTTATGGAGATTTCATTTTCCAGTAGGACTTGGCACACTGCCCAATGCCCACACTGCCAAAAGTACCATTTGGTCTTCTTTTTTTGTTGTTGTTAACAAGCTGTTACCCGCTCCAAAATAAGAATGTCCAAAAAATATCCACACCACAGGTGTAACCAAGATTGATTTCTTGGCTGCTGTTGATGCTGCCATCAAAACTTTAGCACTCCTTTGTTGTACAGTCAGCATTACAATAGAATCATCAAGTAACAATATTAACCCATAAAAAGAAAAAACAGATAGAATTTGTGTGAACATGTCCAGAACATAAGCATATAGTTTTCAACTAGGCTCAGTTCACATCTGCAACAGTTTTTTTGTCCCTGAAAAGTTTCATGAGGAAGGCTGACATACCAATTGGTGTTATGTATATAATATTCCGATTTTCTAAAACACTGATTTTTTTTTTATGGCTGTAAGCCATAATCAATCAACAACAATAAAAGAAATAAAGATTTAAAATAGATCGCTCTGTGTGTAATACATCGATAAAATATATGAGTTTCACATTTTTTGACTGAATTACTGAAATAAGGTTACTTTTTAATGATATTGTATTTTTTTAGATGCACTAGTGCTTGAGACTGACCCACAGAGCTCTATGGGATGCACTTATAATATAAGTGACACACATCCGTTCAGCTAAGGAAGAGAGAGGCAGCGTCTCACAGACTGGTCCCATAAAACTGTAAATATCGACGTAATCTCGACAAATTCTGGATTGTTATATACCTGAACAGGTAATGCACATTCTGACAGTGTTCTTATGGTGGGTGAGATTATTTAAAGCCCTTTAAATGTCTGAAAAACGGGGTAAATGGATAGATAGATGACCTAACTAACGCTAGCTAAGCAGGGGCAGCAGTGTGTGTCAGCTGTGCTGGATGAGCTGTTTTTACTGGGCTGAATTGAGGGTAGAAAACAAGCTTGAGCATTTTTTAAATATTTTTTTAACGAGAGCAGAGAGTTATCTACCTAAATGTGCTTTTATTGTCTTTAAACTGTGAGTTTGTCCTTTTCTTTAATACCTTTTTTTTCATTGCCAGACAGCCTACGTTGCTAGCTTGCCAGCTAACGTTAGTTAAATATCTGCCTTAGCAACCGTAGCTAGCTAACGCTAAAGCTAACTACTTAGCTTAGCTTAGCGTAGCTAGCTTGGCTTCAATTGGTGACTAGCGCTAACGCAAACGGCTGGTTTAGAACAGTTTATTCGGCATATTTAAGGATTAATACCTTAATATCTCACTGCTTATACAGATAACATATTTCTTACACATCTCAGGATAAAAATAGAGGAGTATTTCTCCTTTTTTTCACCTTTAAGCTTCACTAGCTTGGCCATGCTGTTCAGTTTTTGCTAGGTAGGTTAGCTAGGAGCAGATGTAACTTACTAGGTTACAGTATTTTTCTTGTTTTAAAGCTGGTTACCTATGTTTAATTCTGATAACTTGTATGTTAGGTAGATATATTGTATATGCTTGTTTTAGCAGGCTAACATTAGCCAGATTGCCCCCTTATAGCTAGCTAGCCTGAAAATAGCCAGCCTAACCCAGGTTAGCTGTAGGCAGCTTTGGTGTCTGAGCTTTGGTAGTTAGATGTTGGGTCACGATCAAGGTTTAATCTGTTTAATCTTTGTATTTTCCTGTTTTTTCCTTTTTCTTTACGTTTGTTGGCTTCATACAGAGATCCTAAAGCACCAGGACAGAGATATAGTACACTGTGAGGGATTTAAAACCTATTCCATTCAGTTTAACAGCCCCTTATCTGAATTTAGTCCTAATCTTTACATCATTTTAAATCTGTTTTATTGTAACTAGTTGAAAATATACATTCGACTTATTGTAAAATTTGATAGTTATGATATGTTATAGATGTTTATTGTTTTTATTTGTATGTTTGTTCACATATGTAATAGTGAACAGTATTTTAGCCGGTCATGCAGTTACCAATCAGTGCTTCAATAACTGTGACTCCTTACACACAGTGTGCACAGACTGCAGTAGGTGAAGAATAATATATATATACATATATTTGCCAAACTATGATTGATTAAAATTTTGTTAATTAATTGCCAATGACAATAATATCTTTGATCGCAATAATTTCTGGGAAGATATATCATCCATAAAAATTTGATATACAGATTTATAACGTAAATACGTTATAACGTAACTTATAAACAGAGTGATTAGACACATACCTATACCGGTATAACTTTAGAAACATATGTAGCATTTATATACCTTACATTATCTTTCAACCAACTGTATGCAAAATCAGCACAGAGCATTACCACTTCCAGGTGCCTTAAGACTTAAGGCTTTGTTCAATTCCTCAATGTGCCACAATGCACTGTGCAGAATTTTGACTTAACTTTAAAAAAAAAAAAACTAAGGGTATCATAACTGTCCTAGCCCTGTACAGCTTGTATATTTCAGCTGAAAAACAGGCAGTGTGTGAAAAGATGATACATTGAGCAAACTGCTATCATGCATGATAAGTGAGGCTGAACAGTATAGTTTGTGTATAATTTAGGTGAGTAGAGAATAAAACATGGTGCGTTTTTAGTCCAATGCTGGCATTTTGTCCTTTTGATGAGAGTGTGGGCCTGCTGCCATCGTCAAAATGAAACTAAATGAAATTTTTGGCTGAATGCCGAATCGCATGTTTTGCAGGTGTTCATTAATTTTGCCACATTCCTCACCATTGCATGAATTTAAATGGCTTAATCATTTTTTTTTTCTGTTCAGATTTAAAGCCATTCGAAAACGACAATAAATATTTTTAAACTGAACACTTAACCTTGTTAACATTTGTGCAAGAATATACCCACAAAGCACTTGGTATACATATGCTGTTTCTTATAAATTATTTCTCTTTTCATTTATTCAACCAAACACCAAAAGTGCCTTTTTTCTGTTTTCGCCAAAATAATTTCAAGTGCTGAAAGATTTTCCCAGTCAGTGAAGGGAAGCAGCAGGAAAATGTGGGGTGCAGCCCGTTATTACTGCATGCAAAATGCTGGGAACACAGTTAGCTAGCTAAATTATCATTGGTAATATTTAATTTTGGTGTCCACAGTCTGATGTGTAAGGTAAATTGTACCAAAAATCTCAATACATCATAAATATTACATGGGTGCGTCATCTTAAGTCGTAAAATGGTTCACCTAACATGTGCTGGAATGCTTTGGGCAGTTTTTGTTTGTGCTGTTGAATCTTTAGGCTTTGAACGAAGGCTATAATGAGGCTATATGTCTTTGGCAGTTAAGCTCATTCTCTTTAAACTGCATAGATTATTGGCTTTTATTTGTGCACCATTCCTTTAAAATGCCTCCCATTCGTGAGGGGTACATTCTGAGCGTTCCTAACTGTCTCCCCCTGTCTGTGTTGCCATGCTGAAATTAGGTCACCAGCATCCAAATGGGACACAATACCCCCCCCTCTTCCAGTCTGTGATATGCTGGATATGCAAAAAAAGGGGGTACTTCAAAAGCAGAGGATTTCCCCCTCCTTCCTTCTTAAAACCAGCCCGAGCAGTTTTATGCCCTGTCAGCTTCTGAATCGATCTACAGTCTGCAGACTGATCAAAGCTCTGGGCTCCTTTGCTCCTGTTTCGGGACGCATTGTTAGGAAAGGAAGCCGATACTGCTGGATTAATATGCTTCCTGTGAGGATACATAAAACGCAGCAAGGCCCCGCCAGACATATCTGCTTTTGTTTTTAATGTCTGAGGATTAGCATTGACTAATCTGTCAAAAGAAGACTACTTGCGAAACAGCTGGGCTGGTATTCCCACAGCTGGAGCTGGAGCTGTGAATCAGACTGAAAATAGAAGGAAGGTGATGCTGGGTAGCGTAGTTTGTTTTGTTTTTGTTTGGAGTGGCATTTTAATATGACAATCGGTGACTGTAGGATAGTTGCTTTAAAAATATTATAAATAAGACAAGTGTTTAGATTTGATTGGTGTTTGATTACAGTGTATGCTGCATTTCTTTGTAATGCCAATCCTGGATGATGTAGCTCTCATTTCTGCATTTAATAAATGTATATGTATTGACAATGATGGAAGTATATGGAACATAATACCACATACTGGTATCACCCCAGATTTCCCATTTCGTAATTCCCACATTTAAGCACTGTGATTAATATGCATCTTTCTTTTTTTTTTTTTTTTTTATCTTTTTTTTTCTTCTAAGTATGCTTGGTATCTTTTTAAAGATATCCTGATCTTATCATATTGGGACCAAATCAGGCATATTTTAATAGGCTGATTCAGTTCCAATCTGTGTTCTCTGAGCCTATTTTAAATGCTTGAAGCAGTGATAAACATTCCTAGAAGGCACCAGAACAGTTTAGAATATGTAATGTTGAATTATGTTTTAGCAGAAAATGAGAACTTTGATGTAATATCAGTGGTATAAATTATAAAACGGTAAATGAGGTTTTTTTTTAATTCCTTTTTCTGCATTTTTCAGCTGTTTTTGCCCATTTACTCTAAACTGCAAGTGGAAATGCTCCTGCTGTGTGTTTACTTTTTAAATACTATTACTATTGTGAAAACTATTGTGTTTTCTGGACTGGTTAGAAAAGTTCATGCCTTTCTTAGCTCTTAAACCAGCACTGAACAATGTATTCGAAACAAAGACTCAATAAATCAATTTTATGGATAAAAAGACTGCCTAATATTCCTTTATGATGTGCTGTGTGAAGTAGCTGCAATAAAATATAACAATGTTTTTTCCTATAACTTTCTTGTTTAGAAAAAGAGACATATTGTGAGATGCTAATTTCCTTTTAGCTTAAACTAGATAAATGGTGGACAGTGCTGTGTGTACAACTGATGCACAAATAGATGAAAGTAATAAACTGTGTAATACTGTTTCATTCACTAATGTTGATCTGGATTCTGAACTTGAGATTGTTGAGATTCTGTCAAATTTCTAAGTAGGAAATGAGGGACTTCCAGTTGAAATGTTCTGATTAGAACTCAGATATCTTTATCTTGGGTGTTGGCTACCTTATTAGTTTGTTTATTTTTTTTAAAAAGCTGTTTTGCTGGTGTAGTTTATCTATTTTATGATCATTCCTAGAATAAATGCAATATTATGATGGATATTGGTTATTGTTTAGTTTTGTGCTGTCATTTTGTCCTTTCTTTAGTGTAATTGCAGATAATGGACTCTATATGAACAGGACTTTTCCCTTACCTGATATTTAAACCTGGGATGGAAAGTACCCAGATTTGGCCTGTAGAACAGCATGCTCAGCTCTGCTTCGCTCTGCAGGCCAGTCTACCTAAGATCCTGTTTATATTCACTCTGCCAGCGTGATCAGGCCGTGATTTCTAAAGTGCTCTTTTCATCCACGTTTGCTGTGTGATTGTAATCAGTGTTGCTTTATAAATGATAATAATGGCCTGGCACTGAGGAAATCAATACGGCAGCAAAATGGGATTTTATCTGATCGGCGTTCACCATTAAGAAATTCACATGATCACTAATCTAATTAAAGATGGCCTTGTATAACTGGTGAATTCAGCTATCCCAAGCAGGATATGTGGTTGAGACCGGTGTTAAATAGGACGTCTACTGCACAGAAAAGCATTGCTGGTAGTATGGGAAGATCTGGGGTAATGTTGAAGGCAATACCAGCTTCAGACTAGGTTCTCTAAAGTAATGAACTTTAGATCCAGTATTTTTCAGAAAACTAAAAAATATGTGAAAAAAAGGAAATAATTTATACCAGTGAATGATTCATTTATTTTAAGTATAATTGCATCATTTTTTTTGGCTGAAACCAAATAAAAGAAAAGAAACAATAGTGAAAGTTTTTTTTTCTTTCAGTAATTTTGCCACTTTTTTCACTGTTGCTACTGTAGACTAACTCATTACATCTATCCCAGAATAGTTCCAGAGCTTTTAGTCAGCCATCACATACTGAAAATTGTCGAAAAATCTCAAAATGTTTATATTTATTTTTTTTCCATTACAGTTATATATATATATTTTTTTTACTACCATAATGTCATCAGTTGATCTTCATATAATGTAACTTTTTTTTTGTTTGTTTCCTTGCTTAATATTGCCACTTTTGATGCTCCACAGTTGACTGACATGGTGACCCACCAACCATAATTATTTCCTTTAGGGTCTTTCCCCTTTAGCATCATGTTGAAATTCCTCCTCTGCCGGCGTTTCCACCAAGATTATTGGTTCTATCTCTATTGGTCTGTGCTAAGTGATAGAAAAACTCCCAGTCATATTTCTGCCAGCAGGTGGTGTCCTCAAAAACAGCTTATAACCAATTTTAAGCGTCTCAAAAGAGTTTTATTCTCAACCTTTGTCCTTTCCTAACAGTCCCTGGGACAGTGTTAGTCTGGAAGCCCTATTGCTACATCAGTAAAGAGCACCTTAACCCATGCTGGCTGGAATTTAGTTGTGTAATCAAAAATGACTATCTTCAATATAAATTATTTGGTGCCTTCTCTTGTTTAGCCAGACACCAAAATTGTATTTTTGCTTATATTATTTTATTTTTGTTGCTGAATTTGGTGCATCCTTAAGTTTATGTCATATTGTGCTTTATATCTAAAAATCTAAATTGTAGTTTTTAAATTGATTTTCTTTGAAAAGCAATACAGAAAAAATGTAGGCCATTTAATTCATGCAAAGGTGGAAAAAATGACAACCTGTTAAAAAAAACATGCCCAGTGTTTGTCCTTTGGCCAAATGTTTTAAGATTGTTTAGGCTGGCACATCTAATCTTTCAACATTCAGAGCCATCAGATCCTTACCAAGAGGAGTAGAATAGTGTGGTTTACACTGTCTTCATCTATGATGAATCATAGTTTCTCAAAGCTCTGCTATGCTGCACTTTAGATTGTGAATGTGTTCACATTAGTTTTGTAAATGAGTTCAGAAATAACTTCGCTGATATTAATAAGTGGGTCTGTAGAAAGTCATTTACAGCTCCAAATTAACTGTCAAATATATAAGTAAACACATTTTTCAGTGAGGCCTGTGTAATCATAAGCATTTGCTAAAAGTGATGGAGGACCAAGAGCTGATATGACGAGTCTGTTTGTGAAGGATTAAAACTAACCCTTTGTTACATGTTACACTTTCATATAAATATATCAGATTGCAGAATGTTTTCCTTTTAAACCCAGTTTTATTGGACAGTAATAGACACTTGTTTTGTTTTTTGTTATTTTCTCTTTTAGGAGTGATGCGCGTTCCACAGGAGGCCATTTGATCCATGAGGAAGACGGAAGACTGATCACCCAAAATGAAAATATGAGGCCAGTGCTTGAGTGAGGTATGAACACTTCTCGGTAGAAGTTATTATAATAATAATCTTTATTTATCTAGCACATTTCATCCATACATGACCACTTAAATGTTTGGACGCACCTCATGCAGTGTTTTTTTTTTTTTTTTTTTTTTTTTTCCTTAATTTTTATGATTTTCTACGTTTGTAAATTTAATATTAAGGACTGTATTCAAGCTATACAGGAACGCATGTTATTTTTTCTGTGAACCAAAGGTGTTAAACAACCCAGAATATGTTTTATATTTTAGATTCTTCTAAATAGCACATTTATCTTTGAGGACAGATCTGCACACTCTTGCTATTTTAATTTTAATCTCAGTGTCTTCATGAGGGAGAGTTACCTGGAATATTTTTGTCAGCGTCTTAAAGGAATGAGTTCCTGGAGGTGCTGAACAATAGCTGCTGTTTTTCCTTCACGCTGTGAAGCTCCAGCTCATCCCAAATCACCATCTCATTTATTTTTTAGAGTTTAATATGTCTCCCTAATTTGTTTTTAATGTCTTTTAATATTAATCTACAATATAGAAAATAAATTAAAGAAAGAAAGAAAGAAAAACACAGAATGAAAAGGTGTGTCCAAACTTTTGACCCTTTATCTAGTTATCCTTCCTGATCCCTTTTAAACATTTGTATTAATATATGTGTAACTTGTTTGGGTGAAAGTTTGTCTGTATTCATAGTATTTCACTTAGAATATCTTTATTTCCAGAGGATCCTTCTGTAGTATTTTGCAGCTGTTAAAGTCACAGTTTAAAGTGACTCACTGCTAAGTTTTTCAGGCCTGTTCTGAATTATGGAGAGCCTAAACTTTTCCTGTAAACAAAACACTTCACAAACCGAAACAGTGGTGGGCGTATTCTGGATTCTGGAGTTGTGAAACTGTACCCTGAAGCAGGGCTGGGAATTTGGTTCAACACACTGTTGGTACATTGTTGTCTAGGCTGGTTAGGGTTTTATGTGCTTGGATTTGACCAGCCATTGTGAGAGATGAAGGGTTGAACATGACACTGTGTGTAATTTAGAGCATGTACCAAAACAGCAGAAATGCCAGTTGATAATGGTGAGGGGTTTCACTGTGTTATTGCCGCTTCAGGTGTTCTTAAAATGCTGTTGTACAGATCTTCAGCAGTTCCTTGTGGGAAATTTGGCCTTTAATTGAGGGGGAAAAACAAATGCATGGTCATGCTGAGAAAGCAGTGAGTGGGCAGGGTGGGTTTTTAGCTGTGCTGCAGCTTTCTCAAGACAACTGTCTATCCATTTATAGAAACAGCAAAAATGAATGCTCGTTTTAAAGAGAAGAGTTTTTCGCAATGTTTATTTTAGTCTTTTCTTTGTCTGGCATTGACAAACCTGTCTTTAAAATTCCCAAAATTGTAATTGTGTATCTCCTGCTAGGGCTGCACGATATATCGTTTAAGCATCATTGTGATGTGCGCATGCGCAATAGTCACATTATTAAGGCCGTTAAATTAAACACGTCATGTTGCAAGGTTTTTGATTCTTGACACAAGAAGTAGATACACAGCACAGTCTCTGTGTCTGTGTGAGTGACAGGCTGCTGCTGCCTGAGAAGCGTGTGGAAAGCTGTGCACCTCAGTCCAGCACAGTTTTGCACAGCAGATATTTCCAATTACAGCTGAATTCACGCTTTTAATCCCAGAAAAACGCTCTTATATACCTTTTTTAAAAAGTATATTTAAATGCCTGATTAAAGGGCCAATTACTGTTGTTTTGCTGTTTTCCTCGGGTTTTGAGTTGAGCTCGGCACTGACTTAGCTCAGATCAGTCCGGACGCAAGACAACACACGGGTGGGGGCGGGGCTGGTGGCATCATGGGCCCTGCATTGTTTAATATTGCGATCTATATCGTCCAAAAAAAAACATTTGCAATGTAATATTTTTCCAATATCAGCCCTATTTCCCACTGTTTAAAGTATTTAAATGAAATAATAATTGTGTTTTCCTCACTACAATACTGGAACTATACAGCAAACTGTTAAAAAGTCTCTGGAAAACTTGAAAATGCCTAATCCTGTAGAAGTTGTAAAGTGTTATCTTGAGTGAGGTTGGACATTACATTTCATTACATTAATCGGATGCTTTTATACAAAGCGACTTACAAATAATGACGTACATTAGTAATAGAAAACATAGAAATTCAAGACACAAACATTTATCATGTTTAACATTTTCTTCCTTCTCTAGTGGGATAGAGAAGGAAAGGAGGGGAGCAGGAAATGAGGTTAGAAGTAGTTAGTATGTTAGAGGTGTTAGGAGAGTAAGTGCTCTTTGAAGAGCTCGGTCCTCAGGAGTTGTTTTAAATGTAGCAAGGGACACAATACTTAGGTGCCAATTAGTACGTTAATAAGTTTATCTTCTCTAGAGAGTCCTATTCTATTGGCAGCACTTCTCTACAGGGACTAAACTACTGAGTTACAGTAGCTGAATGCATTCATTAGAATGGGTGTCCAAAACGTGTGGACATGGCTGTAGATGTGGTGGAGGATGATCAGGTTGCTTGTCTGTTGCTAAATGTTTTTGCTGGCTGTCTAATTCTGCCCCTATAGAAGCTTGTTCAGTGTGAATCTGATCTGTGTAAAGCTTTGGCTGGTGTTGTATTTCTTAGATCTATAGTGATTAGGTAAGCTAATAGACAATGATGTTCATTACATAGCTTTGGCTTCAGTTGTAAAAGCTTGCAGATGCCTGACTGGCTCTGTGCTAACGCAATCTAATAATTCAAGTAATGAGAGGCTTGGTCTTGGCCTGGACGTGCAGAATGGTGGTGGTGGATAGGTGGAGGTTATTTGAATAAATGCTCACACCACTGAAATTTGCTTGTGGACACACACTTGGATGTTGTAATTTCTGAGTTTCAAGTAGCAAATTTCAAATTGAGCGCCCCCATAAGTCAGATATCCTGCTAGGAAACTTGGAAAAACTTCAACTCAAGTTTGGAAACTAAAAAAACTGCTCTGCACACTACCAGTATTATTAAGCAGTTTATTATCACTTCTGCTTTTAACCTCTGTCTGTTGACATTAGGGGCAGGTGATTATGGACCTAAAATAATATTACAAAATGTCAGGGTATTTTTCAGTCATTTTCAGAAAACGCATCTGCAACAAAATGAATTGAATTTGGCACACGCTTAATGTAACATAACTTAATGATCCAATATGTAATGATACTAATAATACACTCCACATATCTGATATGAGGCGTTGACTTCCAAGGTAAAGGGAATGCAGCACAAATTGCATGTTAGAGAATTGGTATTTTTGCTTCAGGGCTCTCACTTTTACACCACTGCTATAGATACAAATTATTCATCACACACCTGATTTTTGCTGACTCCACCCTTAGCTCAATTTGAAAAATGCAAAAAAAAAAAAAAAAAAGGGAGTGGTGGTTTGGGAGGGGCACTGGGTGATGTATGGGTTTAGAGGTGGGACAGGAGGCAGAGCTGCTAGTGGTGGGATGCAGATGATTGGACATCATTGACAATTGATCTGCATATTGTGATGCATCTGCATACCAAAGTACACGGATACATCATCCACAGCTATAGCACAGTTGAACATAAGAGTTCGCTGCAGAGGTGGAAATTGTTGTATTTTTAGTATTTTCTAAAGGTTGAGAAAGCTTTATAAAAAATGTAAGCAGATTAATATGGTTTAGTGTAGGGGTGTGCCATATCGTGTTGTACGCAATAATATCACCAACATTTTTGAACGATATTATATCCTGAAATATTGTGCCCACAAATAATTATCACAATAGGGTACTCATTTTTTGCTGTTTTTAGCAAAAGAAAAAAATTACACACTTCTAATTTACCATTGTATATAGATTATATCTGTCAAGTATCATTTGGTTTACTTTAATCCTGGATGTATGAAGATATTTAAAGTGTATTATTGGTATCATTACATTCTGGATCATTGACTTCTGTTACAAAACTGATAAAATTCTTGTATTTTTAATATCTCAGTTACGGGTGTGCCATATTATATACAATAACAATTTTATTTTTTCTCAGTGTTTTGTCATATCACCAAGAGAGTCGTATCACGAAAATACCATGAAATATTGTGATATTATTTTAGGGCCGTATTGCCCACCCCTAGTTTAGTGGCTCTTTAAGACAAATGTACAGGCTAAAATACAATCATAACTATTGGTCTGTTTGATAAATGTATGCTTTCTTTTGGTGAACACATTTTTCCCCTTTCCCCCATAAGTGAACATTGCAGAAGTAGGACTTTGAAAGGACATGCTGTCTTTGCTTTCTGTTTTATTGTACTGCTATATTGTATTACTCTGGCTTAGGCACACCCAGTGACAGTGAGGGAAAGGGACAATGTCAAGGATGCCGTTCACACAGATACTGTACGCTCACTGCCAGGCTGTTCACAAGCCAATTTGTGCCAGTGTTCAAGAGACCATTCCTGCATACTCGTACCTTTAGCTCAAGATTACTGTGGGTTCATTTCACATTCAAATTAGTTTCTTCAAGAGAAGCTTTTAAAGAAAAATAAATAAATAAAAAAAATAATAAAATTTCCATCTGCTTCAGGAAAACAGCTGGCTGAAATATGATGCAGTCTGTGCCACTTAAGCATGGCACTGCCTTATTGAGTGCTCCAGTGGGCAGAACAATGGTCACACATCACTAGTACAGAACATCAGTAATCTCATACTCAGCAGCCCTAATTTACACACACATACTTGGGCAGACACACACATCTCATTCCTGAGAGAGGCGAGCAGTCTGACTCCAGAGCAGGGTCACTAATAAGAACAGCGAGAAGGTCACCTTTTGTACAAGAACCGCTATCACATTACCAGTGTTTGTACTGAGCTACTGGAGCAATTCCACCACCTCACAAAGACATAAAGGCAATGAGTTTTTAAGGAAATAAATATTCCAGCATTTCAAGCAAAATCTCCATCTACTTTATCTGTAACTTACAGTCATGTGTGTCTGAAAGTTTTGGGATTTGCGGGATTTAGGGCCCTCTCTGGTGAAAATGAGCCAAAGAGTTGATGAGCGACAAGAGTGTACAGTTGTAGCGCAGAAAATGAGCCAAAGAGTTGATGAGCGACAAGAGTGTACAGTTGTAGCGCAGAAAATGAGCCAAAGAGTTGATGAGCGACAAGAGTGTACAGTTGTAGCGCAGAAAATGAGCCAAAGAGTTGATGAGCGGCAAGAGTGGCTCATTTTCTCGCTGCTTATCAACTCTTTGCCTAATTTTCTGCGCTACAACTGCACAAAAAGTCGATAAGCAGCGAGAGTGTGCTCGCAGTAAAACTGAGCCAGATCTTCTTTTAGAGGCTGTACATGTGATGTAAGTACGTAAAGAAACCGTGACGTGACCAGAAGAACTCCCGCGAAAAGCGACCCAACACCCCAGTTTTTAGAATTAATAATATATTGGGCTCAGCAGGGATAGTCGTCCAGCACACTGGTCCCATAAAACACAATATATTATCCCTTCTCCACTCAGAAATGCTTCTGCTTTCAGTTTAGAAACAAAATGATAAGGACTGCTGGTTTAATTTATATAATTCAGTGTACTGTTTTTAAATTAAATTTCGTAAGTGTGATCATGGAGATTTGTAGATCCTTATATATAGAAGCTGCCAGATTGAATCTCAGTAGATAGGCTTGTGCCTCTATCAGAAACATCTAATAACTTTATTTTATGTGGCTGTAATTTCCATATTTTGCACACTTATAGCCCACAAGGTTTTGGTGAGAATGTTTATTTGCACAGAGTATGTTTAAAAGAAAATCCTTTTAAACATTAATTGGAGGTCAGTTTTTTTTCTGAGTGAATGAATGAATCTGGTGATTATTTTTTTATTTTTTTGCAGATGAGTGAACAAGCAGATGAAGTCTAAGTTAGCTGTTCTGATGTCTTAAAGTTCGTAGTAGCTCTTGTATCCTCAGCACCATTAGCAGATGCATGGTTGCTTAGGTAACCAGCAAAAGCTTTTATAGCAAGAAAAAAATGTCTTGGGACAAATGAATAAATGTGACTTTTCAGTAATGGTATCTGAAGCACACTACTGAAATATATAAAAAATATTTTGCCCTCTCCACTCTCAAACACTAGTAGTGTACTAGTTAAACAATAAAATATTGAGGCTTGAAGCTTTAGCTGAGATATAAGGAAGTATAATAAAATAATAATAATAATCATTGATGATTTTACTTTTTATTATTGTTATTTTAACAAACTGTATTGATTTAGCACTTTTTAAACATTAGCTATGTATCTCAAAATGCTTTACAGTACAGAGTTAAAATAGAAATAAAAAAATCCTTCAAAACAAAGGTGATTAAAAGGTGATTAGGAATAGATAATAGAATAAAATAAAATGCAATTCTATACAAAAAGATGGATTAATAAGATCAAATGAAATAAAGAAAGGTGCCCAGTTAGTTTCGATTAAATTTGAAAAGTTGTTAAAATATGTGTCTGGATTACTTTGTTCTGTAAACAGGATAATTTGGTTATTCATGAATTGGGCTATATTTTAAACAAATTTCAGCTTATCAGCTGTTTAACCATCTAACTGTGTCTATATCCTCAGTTTGCATACGTGCTCCTCAGTCTGCACGCAGGAAACGATGGTGTAAAGGCATTTGTGTATATATGTGGCCCTGTATGACCTCTTTATGGCTGGTTTTATGGCACCTCTAATCGTCTGTGGTTTTGACCATGTATCTCTGCAGGTGTCGGTGTGCCAGTGATGTGCCATGGGGTACGACGTCACCAGGTTCCAGGGGGAAGTGGATGAGGATCTGCTTTGTCCCATTTGCAGCGGAGTGCTGGAGGAGCCAGTGCAGGTCGGTGTGCCATGCCAGTCAATGTGCAACAGGCTGGGAGAATATCATTGAAAAGTTACTTTATTTCAGTAATTCAGTTCAAAATGTTAAACTCATTATATAGATATAGTGATCTATTTTAGGTGTTTATTTCTTTTATTGTTGATGATTATGGCTTATAGCTTAATGAAAACCCAAAAGTCAGTATCTCAGAAAATTTTAATATTACATAAGACCAATTGGTACTTTTGGCAGTGTGGGCAGTGTGCAAAGTCCTGCTGGAAAATGAGATCCGCATCACCATAACTGACTTTGTACTTGATAAAACACAGTGGAGCAACACCAGCAGATGACATGTCTCTCAAAACCATCACTGATTGGTGGAAACTTCACACTAGACATCAAGCAGCTTGTACTGTGTGTCTGTCCACTCTTCCTCCAGACTCTGCTTCCTTGATTTACAAATGAAATGTAAAATTTACTGATGATCAGTAAATTGATGATCAGTAAAAAATAAAAATTCATCAGTGATGAAATCTTACAGCACTTCATGTTTTCATTGGCTGTAAGCCATAATCATCCACAATAAAATAAATAAACGCTTAAAACCGATCAGTGTGTGTGTAATACATCTATATAATACGAAATGTACATGTGTGTCATGATACTATTACCTGGCCCACGACTTTTGTAATGCAAGTTTAGGCACCAATATGAAAACGTCTCTTCACTGTATGCCTTGGTATGAATGGCACCTTCCTTACTGTTTATGCTGGATATGAAAATGTTATTTTAGGACACAGACCAGCATTTCGATGGAATAAAGAGCCTATATTGGAAATTGCAGAGTCACTGCACACTTAAAAGGACTATTTTAAGCAACACAATCAAGCGTCTGATGAGAGACGTTCTAAATATACAATCATCAACTGCCTCACTGATCCAGAAATGGTTTTCAGGGTAGTCTGAGATGCTGATTATCATAATGCCTTTAAAATGTTCTATCTCTGTGTCTCTCTCTGTCTGTCTTTTCTCAGGCCCCTCATTGTGAGCATGCCTTCTGCAATGCTTGCATCACGCAGTGGTTTGCGCAGCAGCAAATTTGCCCGGTGGACCGCACTGTGGTGACCCTCGCCCACCTCCGGCCTGTGCCCCGCATCATGCGAAACATGCTGTCCAAGCTGCAGATCTCGTGTGATAACGCAGGTTTTGGCTGCACCGCGACGCTGCGCCTCGACCAGCTGCAGTCGCACCTAAAGGACTGCGAACACAACCCCAAACGGCCCGTCACCTGCGAGGAGGGCTGCGGGTGAGTGGGTCATTTAGAAGTTAATGAGGGATTATATGAAGACGACTGGCATGTCTCTAAGTATTTGGAAATGGCAGCATTTTAAAGCAACATTTATGTAGCGTTTTTACCGTTCATTGCTTCTAAATCGTCTTAATTGCTAATTGGGAGATTAGCGTCTATGATCTGTCATTGCTAGCCCATGTTCAGCACACCTTTTAACTTCACTATGGAACTTTGGACACGTTTATAGTGCTGCATAGTCAGTCATGTGTAAAACTCTGTAATATTAGGCTACAGCATCAGTCTGTCTTAGTTCTGAATCTCTCAGCTTGTCCAAGAATGCACGCAGTCGTGTTTGAACCTGTGAACACAAGACCAACATCGATTTTGTAGCGATTCATGTCGGATCTTGCTGTATAGAATGTAGGCACAAAAATGTTATTACATTAAATTAGCATTTAGCATTACTTATTACACTTTATCATTTTATTTAGTTTGCTACCTATTCACAGACTTTCCAGTTGAAAGATACTCGCTGTACAGGACTAGTATAGTAGCGTTAGCTGAAGTAACTTTTTTAGCTTTAGTATTTGTTTGTTTACCAAAAGACTGTGTGCTTTTATCTGTGCAAATTTTAATCCCATGCAATCTACTGTGGCTTTCTGTGTTTTCATTGTATTGCCAGTATACAGTACTTACAAATGATGAGGTGCATAAGCAGTATCAGTATGTAGCAGCAGTCTTTTACATTTGTTAAGCTTCTCTTCATCTGTAAAGCCTAATTATCCTTATGTTATCTAGTCTAGTTTAAGATACTAGTCTTTCTTTTCTTCTCTCCCTCTCTTCTTTATTTCTCTCTCTTGTAATTGTGAGCTCAGGAGCAAGAAATGCCAATTCTCATTCAAGACTGATTTAAGGGGAAACTACTATTATCATTCTAAAATATTTTTGGGAAACTTGGTCCTAGCTAATTTACAGTACCAGTCAACAGTTTGACACATTTTTCCTTTATTCTTATTCTTTTCTTTTTTATTATTATTATTTCTAATTTTCTGCTACTCAGCTGTATATCCCTCATCACTAGTGATGCCACAAGACAAGGAGGTAAAGGCTAGCACATGCCTCCTTCGACATGTGTGAAGTCAGCCATCGCCTCTTTTGGAACTTTTTCGAAATTGCTGAGTCGCATCACAGCGTGCTTGGAGGAAAGCAAAGCGACTCAAAGACGCCTTGTGCTGATCGACATCACCCTAGGAGTGATGAGGAAAGAGTACCATCTACTGTACCCACCCAGAGAGAGCAAGGCCAGTTGTGCTCTCTCAGGGCTCCAGCAGCTGAGGGCAAACTGCATAGGGGATTCAACCCAGAGAAAATATGTTTTACACTTTAGATTATTTTAAAGTGGCTCCATTTGCTTTGATGCCAACTTTGCCCACTCTTAGCTTTATTCTCTCAGTTGGCTGTATGAAGTATCTGGAATGGTTCTCCAGCTGTATTAAAGAAGTTCTAGAGGTGCTGAGCTCTGGTTAACTTCTTTTCATTCACTCTGTGTTCCAACCCATCCCAAACCACCTGGGTTAGAGTTTTTATATCAGGTGTTTATGAAGCCAAGCCCTATTTTTCATTATTTTTTATCTACTACTTAATCACATGTGTTCTTTTATAGTTTAATTGTTTGATGTTAATCTTCAATGTATTAAAACAATACAAAAATAAAAAATAAAACTTAGAGAAAATGTGTCTGCAAATTTTGACTGGTGCTGTAAGGTAATGTGGCTGTATTATAATTTTATTTAATATAAATTTAAAAATAAATATCTCCTTTTTTAGGCTTGAGATGCCCAAAGACGAGATGCCAAACCACAACTGCATCAAACACCTGCGCAGCGTCGTGCAGCAGCAGCAGACCAAGATCGCAGACCTGGAGAAGACAGCAGCTGAGCACAAGCACCAGCTGGCTGAGCAGGTTAGACCTGTACACGGTGTTCCTCATAAGAGTCCTAATCCGAACCCTCTGTTTGATAATTGGCTATATTTTGTGTATCAGAGTTCAAAGTGAAAAAAAAAACACAGACTCTCCAACAGGACTGTGCTTGCAGCTGAACAGGCTTTCACAGAAACATTGTAGAACACTTTGGTGTTAGAGAAATGTTAGACAATAGGGCTGCTGGTAATTAATTCAGTGTTAATTTTGGTTTTGTTTCATTCTGTGCAGAAACGGGATATCCAGCTCCTCAAAGCGTACATGAGGGCCATCCGCAGCGCAAACCCCAACCTGCAGAACCTGGAGGAGACCATAGAATACAACGAGATCCTGGAGTGAGTGTTTTTCTTTCTTTCGTCTCTTACATAGTTCTGTTTTCAACATTTTAAAGTGGGCACTGTGATGCTGTTGTTGCTGTAATTAGAACAATTATACATGTTGTCTTCTACTGATCATTTGCAGCTTTTTGGGTAAAACTTTTACAATTGTTTTTTTTTTTTCTCCATTTTCAATTAAATTTGTTTATTTATTTAAAGACAAATGGGAACATTTAAGTTAATAGGAGTTTAATAAAGCTGTGTGCATGTAATGTATATGCTGTAGTATCAAGATATTTTTGCATTAAATAGGTTCCTGGCGATATGACCTTTTTTAAAGAAAAAGACTACACTATACAAAATGTAATGTTCCTATTTTATTTAATATAAATATAACCGTTTAATGCATTCAGTAGAAACAAAAAAATATTTTGTATGAATTAATAGTGTAACAACAATCTACCACAAAACTAAAGGATAGCATGTTTAGTGCATGTAAACTGCAAACAATTAAACGGAAATACAGTAAATAGCAAAACAAAAACAGCTTACAAAAATTCTCTATCCTCACTATTTAAGATTTGTATTTATTTATTTTTATATTTTTAACATTTGCAATATTATAATATTTTATTTCGTGCTTCTACTTAGTAATAAAGCTTTATATATATATATATATATATAAAGGCTTTCTCAGTCACAAGACATTGTGTTCAGTAGCTCCTCTATTTCCACTTGCTGTTGTGTTTACGTGCATATCCGTGGAAACGTGCGCCCAAGGTGTAATTACGGTGCGTAGCAGTGGACAAATAGCTATTTTATTAAACATGGTCGTTCCAGACCGGAATAAAATCACAGAAGATAAACCCCCGCATATAAGAGAAAACTACCCCAGAACCCCCTGAGAAACTAATCTCATCTGGATAGGGCTATAGTCATAGTTCTCCAACGAGAAGCATCCCTCACTGTCCTTTTAGAAACTCCTGAAGATAGAGCTCTTCAAAGAGTACTTATATCCTCCTACTTCTAACCTCATTTCCTTATTCCCCCTCCTTTACTCCTCCTATGCTACAATTTCCCCTTGGCCTCCTTTAGGCCCTGTCTAAAAAAATGATTTTGCCTTGAACTTCTTTGTCCTCTATTGCTAATGTGCATAATTTTTTGTAAGTTGCTTAGTTTAAGTGTCCGCTGAATGTAATGCAATACAATGTAATGTAATGTAATGTAATTCTTCTTTCCAGGTGGGTGAACTCCCTGCAGCCTGCCCGGGTGACGCGCTGGGGAGGAATGATCTCCACGCCTGACGCCGTCCTCCAGGCAGTCATCAAACGTTCCCTCATCGACAGCGGCTGCCCGCTGTCCATTGTCAACGACCTCATCGAGAACGCCCACGAGCGCAACTGGCCGCAGGGCCTGGCCACCCTGGAGACGCGGCAGATGAACCGCCGCTACTATGAGAACTATGTGGCCAAGCGTATCCCGGGCAAGCAGGCGGTGGTGGTGATGGCCTGCGAGAACCAGCACATGGGTGAGGATATGATCCTGGAGCCGGGCTTGGTGATGATCTTTGCCCATGGAGTGGAGGAGATCTTATAGTGGGTACTGAAGGAGGGAGATGGGTGAATTGGGGGAAATATGGAATATTGACTTGACTGGCTTAAGGGGATTCAACTGTGAGTCAATATCCCCTCTAAAATAGACCACAAAACAAAAGAACTAAAGTCCTAATTCAGATCCAGTGTCGGGATGGACCTGCCACTCTTTACCTCATATTTAAAAGAAGTATACAGTACTTAACATGGGATAAAATAGTATATATATTATATGAAGGAACAGAATCAACTGTGAGCTGAAGATGGAAACAAACAAACTCCAGCTCCTCCTCTTCCTGTTCTTATTGCCTTAAAAGGAACGTTCTAGAAAAAGTGGACCCTGAAGAAAAAGAAGAACCAGTTCTGATAAATATTCATGATATATACTGATGATATAAAGAAGTTTTATCGTCAATGCTGACATATTAAATTGAAGTGATTGTCTGTTTAGCCCTTTGCCACTTAATGCTGTCTCTCATGGACGGATGAGAAAAATGCCCAGTCCCCTATCATGCTTCACTAATGTAAATGGTCTAATGTTCTTTGTAAATATTGAAGATAAAGAATTATAAACATATATGCTGTCTATTCTTGGTATAATAGATTAGTTAATTTTTTTTCCCCCTTAAAAATTTCTCCCCTCTTCCCCCTGATTTTGAGTCATGTGCTTATTAGTTACCGTGAATCTCGTGGCCCCTTTTTGCTTAAAGCCCTAATTAGAACTGCTGCACAGATGATTGCTTCTGAATTACAGCTTAATCGTATATAATGGGTACTGTAACCATTTACTCTACTGGCTGCTGGTAAATTTAATGCAAGTCTGAAGCGACCGTGACACTGCTTTGGCAGTTCCTAATTAAGGCTTTGAGGTGCATTTGAGCTACGTTCACATAGCGGGTAAAAATGGCACAAATTTGTTTTTCTCACCCAATCCGAAAAATTTTATTTATTTAGTTTTTTTTGACTGTTCGCACTTAATCTTGTCTTGTTAATGTGACGTATGTGATACATTTCTTTGAACAGTTCACAATCCTAAACTGACGCTCATGCTCAAACGCGCAATGCTTCACATGAAGTTTTGGTTTCATTTTGTCCAGCGTTACAGGAGACAACAATGACTTCCCATGGCAACAGCTGGACTTCTTACGAAGAGTGACTTTTTTTTTTTTTTTTTGCCACATCTGCTTACTTAGTTAGTGTTTCTTAAAACGATTTGTTTTTGTTTAAGACTTGTTCCTGCAGCTATGCCCTGCTGTGGCCTCAATTGGCCATTTCTTTCATGCTTTCTAATTTAATTTGAACTGAAACATCAGTTCTTATATTTAAGGCATAACCTCACTGAATCCCTCACTTACTTCTGTTGTCTATTTTATTATCCTTTTCATCTCAGCAAATATGATGATGTAAAAGTTGCATAAATTCTGAGTCACATTGTCGTAATCAGAATATGTATTTAATTTAATACCACATGTAAAAGTGACCCAAAAAATGAACTGATTTTGCTGTTCACACTGCCACACAGAAAACACACGTGAGCGACAACATAGAAGTTGGCCTGTTTTTTACCTGCTGTTTGAACGTAGCCATACTGACCTGGGCCTGTATTTATATATTCATTATTATTTACGGAAAACAGATCCTAGATCAGTACCGCTTTGTGAATACAGGCCCAGGCCAGATAAAGCAGTCTGTACTCTTTATCTGCACAGCAGAGGTGATGGACTGATGTAAAAAGTAACATCTTCAGCAGCTGCAGTTTTTCTTCAGCAGAGTTTCTGCTGACAGTTTGTGGGGAAAATGAAACAAGCCTCGAACAAGATCCAGGAAATATCTGAGGGAAATCGAATCACTTGGTTGTTAACAGTGTGTGTGGAGACCACAATTGTTTTACGCCTTGGCTCAGGCTCCAGCTTAAACCACAATAAAAAAACATTACAAACCGCAGTGTTGGGACACCTGACCCCCATTACTTTCCTCTCGCTTGTCTCTTGATTCCTGCAGATCTTGAGGGCTCTGCCTGATTGAGCAGCTCATGTTCAGATGAGTGGTTCCTGAGCGTTTACTGTAATCCGCAGATCGGATCAGATCTGAATAATGGCCCGTTGTGGCTTTGTCAAGTCATGCACCGAATATTTGACAGCAGAAGGTATTTGGCTGGAAAAGGCAAAAAAGCACTTTCAGTATTAGGCCGAATTAGTTTACCACTTATAATTGATTGATAGCCATTTATATGGTTGATACCATTTAGAATTGAATTAAAGAATATTAGCAGAAATTATAGTTTTGTATTTGCATTTTCTTCAAAAACCTTGTTCGGTATTTGGTGTTTTGACTTTCGTCCAGATATTTCAATATTTCAAATGTTCCAAAAGTGACAGGAGATAAAATGTAAAAATCTAACCATACCTGTGCTGTGCAGATTTTTTTTATTATTATTATTTATGTGTGTTTTTCGGCAACTCAGTGTTTAGGGCTTTTTTTTTTTTGCTTGCTTTTATTTTGTGCAATTCTTTCCTCTGTTGAGGAATAGTGATTGATTTTGAGAAATTATTCTGCATATATATGTTTTGTCTTGATATTTTTTGTCTTCTGTACATAGTTGATTTTAAAGAAAAAGGGTCTGGTGTAACTTTTGTGCTGCCGTGTTGCTGTCTTTATTTTTTTATTTTAATTTTTGTTTCCCTCTTCTTCCCTCTCTCTTTACCTTTCCACCTTCTTCTCAACCAACCAAAGTGTTTGTGTTCTTGTGATTTACGTCTTTTGTGGGTTTCTTTTTGTCGTGCTTTTGTTCTGCAGAAATATCAATATGAACTGACGGATGTTGTCTCACTATAGTTTTATTTTTTTCCCCTTTTTTTGTTTGCGCCCAAATGCCCAGAGTGATTTTTATGGTATCCACTTTTAAATGCTCCAGATTAGCTTAGCTAGCAAGTGCATAACAACAAACAGGTCATTGAATGTTTCTGCTCAGCTCTAATCAAAAAATTAACTATATGTGTGTGGGGAACGTGTGGCTGCATATTGCTGCAGACTTTGCCTTATAAAAGCTGTGCTCTTGTTCAAAACAGTACACATGTATATTTGACCCTTTTTCTCGTTGGAAAGGGGGCACTACGTACATAGCTAACTCAGTTATATTGCTACTTCAGGTCTGTACATCAACTGTTCCATGAGTTCTGGCAGCCTGGCTGCAGATTTCACGTTTTAAAGGCATGCGTGTTCACGTTCAAGTCATATTTGTCTCATATTCTGGTATTTTAACCAACGGCAAAGTGTAAAACTACACTGATATTTCACTGTTTGTGTCTGTCTGATTATCTGATTATGCTCCACTGAAGTTGGAAGTGTGTATAAGTATCACAGATTGGAACATGCTACATTTTATATTCTTTCAGTCAATACAGATTCAGCAAGTCCTGAACTGACGGTATAAAGATTTTTGGCTTGTGTTCAGACTGCAAGCAATTCAGATTTTTTTCCCCCTCAAATCAGGTCTATTGAGATGGTTGTCTGCACTTTTATTTTCTAGAGATCTGTTAACATACTGTCTGTATTTTTTTTTTAATTAATCAGATCAGATTAACAGTTATCTTGACATCTGATTTGAAAAGAAATCCAATCTGTTGAGATTACTGTATCTTTTGATCTAATCTCTTGCAAATAAAAATGCAAATAAGTGTTAACATTGTTTGCAGCAATAAGTCTTCAGCACCTATTTTGTGGCGCTTTTCTTGGACCTCTGCACTTCAACCAGTTTAGATTTGATAGGTTCATTGTTTGTTTGTTGCTTTGAGTGACGCAAAAGACACTTTGAATTCCGATCAGCCAGACTGAGACATCTGTATGAATCTAACTGTAATTGCTTTTCAAAAAAACTTGCATCCAAATATGGGTTTGCAAGAATCTGATTTCATTGTGTTCTGGCTGTTTAGACTTTAAATAAAAAATAATCTGGATTCAGTCTAGATTTGCCACAAATCTGATTGAAGCCTGAGTTGTGCTGGCAGTCTGAAAATTGCCTTAGATAAAATGTTTTTTTTTTTTTTTTTTTTTTCCCCCGCTTTTTTAATTGTGTGATTTTGTTACAGGAGAATTTCATAAGACCTGCAGAACTGCTTTAGGCCTGCAGGAATGATCTTGTGATGTTCATGTCTTGTCTTGTCGGAGGTGAACCGTTGGGTTGGGAAGACTCTTTATCACCGTGCAGTGTCTTCTTTTGTGGATGTGGTGCTTTTTTTTTTTTTTTTTATCCCTCTTTTATTTGTTGCTTAATTGGTCGTCTTTTCTTCTGGCTTTTGTGCTGTGGAATATTGACACTATTAATAAACAGCAATGTTTATTTCAGAACATAGCACTGTCTGCTATCATTGAAGTCCTGTTTATGCAATTTATGTTTTATTAGCACAAAAGGTCAGGATTACAAGTACACAATTGTGTTCACATGCTCACAGTAACCAGTATACATGTGAAGCAGGGGGAAAAAAAGAATGGAACATTTAAAAAATGATCAGTTTAAGACCTTTTGTTTAAGATCTATAAGATCTATGGTTTTGCCATATTTGTGTGTGTTCGTTCTAATGCATATTTCTGCAAATGAAGTACAGTTGTAACTTGGGTTAACCAGAAATTATCAGATGAATATTGGGGATTAGGGGTTGACCATAGAATTAGAATACATTTCTCAGCTAGGCACATGTACACACAATTTGGTTTTTGAGTTTACGTTTAAAACAAGAACCAGAATAGTCTAAATGATTTGTAGACCGATTGGCATTATATAAATTCTATTCATATATTTTTATTTAAATTTTATGCTTAGATACTAAGCATAGTTTTAGTGCATGGTCCCTTAAAAAGTCCTGTTTTGTTATTGACCATAATATTTTGTAGAGAAAGAGGGCGCAAAGGTGGTGAGGATGGGTTGAGGGGAGATTACATGTGGTTGATTCGTGACCTGACTTGGCCTTCTGCTTTTCAGCAGTTCTTCCCCTGTTTTACCACAACATGGCACTAAAGTGCTGCTTTAGCGTTTTCCTAAGCTGTCTGCATCTATTTTTTTTTTATAAGAAGATCCTGCTCATATATCGTTCACTGCATTGTATCTACACTGAAAATAATATTTCAGACAAGCCTTCACCCTCTAAGCCTTAAGCCAATAGCATTTATACACACGTTGGGCTTTTCTGATTGCTTTCTGCACGCGCTTTTATTCAATTCCTCATCTCGCAGCTTCACTTTTTGCACACACAAACAAGCATAATCCCCTCTTGTTTGGTATTTGCTTTGGCCTGCCTATACTCAAATGGAGCAAGCCATTTTAATCCTGCCTTTTGTGGCAGTGTGGACTGGAATGCCGGTGCCGTGTGATCTCCACCGGGCCACACTTCTGCCTGCAGTCAGTCAACATATTGGCAGAGGCCTGTCAAGAAGATCCACACTATTGATTTATTGATTATTGTGCTGGAACTGCAAACTCAAGGTCTGCGAGAAGAAATATGCAGTATTGCTTCATTTGCTTATACAAAGCTTTTACAAACCTCACATTGCATGCACAAGAATTTGATTAATTTGCTCATGACATCTTATAACAGCATTAATATATTCTCTTAAGACTCTGCATCCTTATATGGAAACATTACGTTTCTGATTCTCATGCTGATACTCAAAACATTGACCCTTTAACCTCATATGAAGACACAGAATGTATCATTGAGTGGTCAAATTACATTACATTCAATTGATTGAAAACAAGATAACAGGAATCCCAATCAGAAGTTTCTACTGCCAGTCCAGACAGAAACATGGGCCAGGTAAAAATTCTCATCCAATTTGATGTTTGAAACTAGTTTATTTATTTACTGTAGAAAGCAAAAATGTTGTCTTTGCACTAACTGGGTCCTTCTGATCTTAAAAAAAGAGACCACTTAAAAATAATACATTTCTTAAATTTTACCAAATTGAACTGCTTGAATTTTTGCACCAGGATTATTCCACCAAATATTGATTTCTAAACTCTTACAACTATTAATATGAACATGTTTTCTTTACATTATTTGAGGTCTAAAAGCCTCTTTGTTTTCTCAATTTCTAATTTTCTGCAAATAAATGCTCTAAACTAAAATTATATTATATATATAATTTTATATATAACAATATATTTTTCAGGATTTGGGAGAAATGTTGATCGTAGCTAATAGAATACAACAACAATGTTCATTTTATTCAAACATATATCTATAAATAGCAAAATCTGACGTGAAACTGAAGTGGTCTCTTATTTTTTCCAGAGCTGTATTTCTTATAATAATTTAAAAAGTCTTATGTTTATTTAATATTTACTTGACGTTTTATCTTAAAAAAATTTTTTGTTCAATTATGTTAAATAAGGACACTTAGGGTTTGCTAATATGGCTTTAGCTAATACATATCCATAGCAGTTAGCTAGCTGTTTTGTCAAATTTAGCATAGCTAGCTATAACATCGTTAGCAACCTAGCTAATATAGACCTAAAATTCACAAACAGACTTTTTAAAGACTGGTCTGGAAGCATGAACACTTAGCATAGCTTATTTCTTATGGTAAAGTTTTATGTTTAAACAATGTCTTAACGTTTATTATCATTTTTTGGCTACTATTTTGTTCAATTATGGTTTAGCAATCATGTCCATAGCAGTTAGCTGTGTTGTCATATTTAGCATAGCAAACTATAGTCTTTTAAAGATCAGTTTTTTCAAAACAGGCATTTTAAAGACTGGTATGGAAGTATGAACACTTAACATAGCTTATTTTTCATGGTAATTTAAAATTGTATGTTTAATCTATGTTTATTTGATGTTTAATCTTGAGAATAGATATGTTAATTAACGTTACTTAATTTAGGTTCGGGTTGTTCACATTTTTTTAAAAGACTGATATGGAAGCATGAACACTTAGCATAGCTTATTTCATATGGTAAAATATTTTGTTTAATCAGTGTCTTTTAAACGTTTCATATCATTTTAGTTACTGTTTTTTAATTTATGGTAAATAGGCTCACTTAGGGTTTGCTAATATGGCTTTAACTAATACATGTCCATAGCAGTTAGCTGTGTTGTAAAATTTAGCATAGCAAACTATAGTCTTTTAAAGATCAGTTTTTTTCAAAACAGGCATTTTAAAGACTGACATGAAAGCTTTAGCATTTTGTATATCTTATTTTTATTTGATATATATCTTGTGAAATTGTCAATTGTCAAATTTAGCATAGCTAGCTATAGCTTCTTTAGTTAGCTACGTTACCTAGCTAAGTTAACTAGCCAATTTAGCTTCAAAGTCAAAAGTTATCATAGCTTATTTTTTTTCAAAGTATTCTATTTAATGAATGTCTATTAATGTTTATTATCATTTTAGCTAATATTTTGTTAAATTATAGTAAATAGGGATACTTGGGTTGCTAGCTAGAATAGCTTTAGCTAAAACTTTAGCTATATTGTCAAATTTAGCACAGCTAGCTATCGTTTCATAAAGTTCAGCTTATTCAGAAACAGCTTTTAAAGACTGATATAGAAGCATGAACATTAGCATAGCTTGTTTCTTATTGTAATTTAAAATGTCTTATGTTTAATCACTGTTTATTTGACGTTTTATCTTTAAAAAATTATAATTTAATTAATTTAATTTAATAATCTTAACATAGTTATACCTTTTTTTTTAGCAGCCTAGCTAATTATAGACTTAAAGTTCAGGTTATTCACAAACATGCATTTAAAAACTGACATGGAGGCATAAAGGCTTAGCTCAGCCAATTTCTTATGGCAGTTTAAAAAAATGCCTAAAACTACCTCAGGGTAGATTTAATGTATTATAATATCTCGGATAGTTTTAATGCTTTTTAAACTAAAATATGCAATATGTCAATTAATTACTGAGTTTAACTAAGGTTCGATAATGGAGAAAATAAACACCAGTGTAGCTTCATATTCCACACTCAACAGCTTGTGTGTGTTTGTGCATGACCAAGAATGGTGTAATGAATGGTATAATCCAACAAATTTTTGTTACAAGATTAGGGTTGCCACCTTTCAGAAGTGAAAATAAGGTGGGGCTCCAAATGGTCAAGCGGCCTAAGCATTGCCACTATGATCAGGAGATTGTTGATTCGAATGCTGTTCATGCAGCTTGCAATCAGCTGCTGGAGCCCTGAGAGAGCACAAGCTCTTCCCCCTCATCACTTATAGGGTGATGTCGATCAGCACAAGGCGTCTGTGAGCTGATGTATCGGAATTCAGCAGCAGTTCTAAAAGAGACGGAGTCTGACTTCACCTGTATCAGAGAAGGCATGTGTTAGTCTTCACCCTCCTTGTGTTGGGGCATCACTAGTGATAGGAGGAGTCCTAATGAGTGGGTTAGGTAATTGGCCGTGTAAATTGGGAAGAAGAGAAAAAATAGGGGGAAAATAATAGAAAAAAGAACTGAAAATAAGGGATGCCCACCAAATAAATTGATTATACATATATACATATATTAAAAACAAATCTCTTCGCATTTTGGTTAAGCAAGGGATGCAAAATTGAATTGCCAAATAAAGGATGTTCTGTATTTTACAGGGCGGTGGCAACCCTATACAAGATGCAAAAATGGAAAAATCAAAAAATAAAATAAAAACATTTTTTTCTCCTAAAATTTTGATTATAAGTGGCAGAGAATGAAAACTAAACATTATTTTAAAAATGGGGGAAAACTTAAATAATGTTGAAAAGTTAAATGTTAAAGTTTTTGCACCCAATTTTACAGTTTTTGCATTTAGCCTCAAGCGGTCAGAAAATTAAACTGATAAACGTTACACTAACCATAAATTAAGTGATTTTGAGATATTTTTGTTGTCAGTAAAGAGGAACTGGGGAATCCTCTCTCAGTAGTGCAGTTATAGGCAGTGTTTGGTAGCTGTAATGCTGTTCAGAGCTGAGCAGAGCTTTCCTTTCTGCTGTTAGTTTTCGAGGCGGTGCTTCTACTTGGGAGTGTCGAGCTGGGCGTGTTTGACAGTCAGTGTTTTTTCACGCCATTCTGTGTGGACTACACACACAGACACAGAACTGAACGTTTCTCTCTCTGTCTGTCTCTCTCTCTCTCTCTCTGTCTGTCTCTCTCTCTATCAGTCTTTCTCTCTCTCCCAGTCTCCGGGCTGATCGTGTACTTTCCGCCGCTCCGGCTGAACTCTCCCCGCTGTCAGCTCTCAGAGGACCGGCCCGGGCTGCCGCTAAATCAGGGTAAGTGTTCTGCTGTTACCGCTGTTTTATGGAGCTCAGCGTGCTCTGTGTGTGTGTTACTGTATGTGTTTGTGTGTATGTGTGTGTGCGTGTGTATGTGGAGCTGCAGAGAGTAGTGAAGTGGTGTTGGGCTCAGCTGTGCTGGTTCTGGTTGGGGTAGTTAAATGAACGCAGTGGAAAGTAAGAGCTAATACGAGTGTTATGTGAACCGCTGTAAGGCTTGGCGATATATCGTTAATTCCATACCGCGATATACCGCAATATCACGATACTGCGATACTTTGGCAAGATCTTTTTTCGAGACCCATAAAAAAATACTACTACTTCTACTGTTTGCTTTTGTCCTAGAAATGATTGCGATAAACAACATTATTGTAATTTTAAATGAAAAGATTTTAATTGAAAGATTGGGAATTATGAATTTCTTTGATTTTACCAAATTGAAAAACCTCTGGAATATAATCAAGTGGAAGATAGATGATCACAAGCCATTAAACTAAGCTGAACTGCCTGAATTTTTGCACCAGGAGTGGCACAAAGTTATCCAAAAGCAGTGTGTAAGACTGGTGGAGGAGAACATGCCAAGATGCATGAAAACTCTTAAAACTTTATGAATATGAACATTTTTTCTTTGCATTATTTGATGTCTAAAAGCGCTGCATCTTTTTTGTTATTTCAGCAATTTCTCATTTTCTGCAAATATATACTCTAAATCACAATAATTTTATTTGGAATCTAGGAGAAATGTTGTCTGTAGTTTATAGAATAAAACAACAATATTCATTTTACTCAAACATATAGTTATAAATAGCAGAATCAGAGAAACTGATTCAGAAACTGAAATGGTCTCTTATTTATGTCCAGAGCTGTATATACCTTTTTTCTTACCTGCTGCAGTGTTAATGTTGTTTTATGGATCTCAGAGCACTATGTGTGTGTGTGTGTGTGTGTGTGTGTGTGTGTGTGTGGAGCTGCAGAGAGTCGTGAAGTGGTGTTGGGCTCGGCTGTGCTGGTTCTGTGCTGGTTCTGGTTGGGGTAGCTAAATGAACGCAGGGATTTGCTGTAGAGGCGTTCAGTGGAAAGTAAGAGCAAATACGAGTGTTATGTGAACTGCTGTAGGGCTGGGCAATATATTGTCGTCTTTACCGGTATTGTGATACTGTGATACTTTGGCAAGATCTCTCTTTTTGTTCTGTCTTTTACTGCATATGATAAATCAAAAAATATTTAAAATTGAAATAAAATGTATTGAAATCTATTACAAGGTTAATAAAATTCATATTCATCTGCATTTGCTGATGAGTTTCAGTGAAATAAAATATTTTCAATTATATATTTTAAATTTGAAATTAAACAATATATATATTGTTAAAATCTTGCCTTGTCCTTGTCTCGTGAACCAAATATCGTGTCTCGTCTTGTCTTGTGAGATAAGTGTCTCATCACACCCATAGTAGCATATTTATCTGATCTTTTTACATGTGGGGGGAAAAAGCCAACCATTGAAAAATAGACTGCAGTCGTGAAGTCAGAACACTGCTAGTGTTACAAATATGTACAGAACAGTATTGGAGCTTGAAGATTAATTTATTTATATTTAGAAAAAATAAGTAGTAGCTAATTTAAGAAATAAAAAAACATGTTAAACTTTTTTTTAAATATAAATAATAGTGCATTATAATTAAAACATCAAGTTTCTAGATGATTATATTCACAACTTCATAACTTTTGTTCTGTTCATCACAAATTTTAATGCAGTGTGAAGAACAGCTGCCAGATTCAAACATCAAAAAGCCATAAGTGACAGCATGACAGCTAAAATATTATCATGATAACATAGGGCTAAACGATATCGCAGTAATCTATATCACAATATACGTAAATATATTGTATCACAATACTTAAAGATATTTTCACGATACACAGTATTTATTGTATTTTGACGTTTATCAGTGGCAGATTCTGCTATTCTGCTAGTAAATACTTTTTTATGAATAGTACAGTTGTTATTAATTTAATTTTTGCGGACCATCATCGAAATAAACAGGATTTTATGAATACTTTCTTTAAGGAAATGTGCAGTCAGGTCGATGTCCTTTAAGTACTGATGATATTATCATCAATATGGCTGTTATGATACAAGTACATTTATGTCAATACGATAAATGATCAAAATATTGTTAAATTATTTAAAAGGCCATTGGGGTGGCCCTAAAATAATATCACAATATTGTGATAATGATGTTCTATAATGATATAAAAAAAAAACTTTTTTATTCGAGACTATACTACTGCAACAAAATAATTTAAACAATTAAGTTTTTTATTCATTTATTACTTGAATATAATGTAGTATTATGAGCGTATCATATGTTTAAAAAAAAAAAGTTGTAAAAGTTTCATTAACAGTAACTTACCAAAACTCTGATTTTGTGTATAGTAAAAATGCAAGAAAAATAAAGTAATTTAGCAACAAAAATCTACCACGAAAATAAAGTGTAGCATATTTTGGGCATGTATATAAACTACAAACAAACATTTCCATGTAAATACTGTAAATATTCTTGTTTTCAATAATATCACAATATAACAATGTGGAGTTTTTTGCCGATATCTTTGTGTACGATACGATATGCCTCTAAATGCCATGTTGTCGTAAATAGTAATAAAGAGAAAGCTTCAGATCTTTATCTCCGCGGGAGATGGAGAGATTGCGTAAGTTTGTGTGTTATATTCCGTCGAGCTGAATCTATGTATAGAGCGTATGGCTGTTATTAAGCTGGTCTTCCTCAGAGCTGTAATAGCACACAGATCAGCAGGATGTCTGAGTCAATCACTGAGTTCAGCGGTGAAAGTTTCAGAGTCGTCGTCTTCCTACTCCTCCGCTTTGACACCTTTTTGGCCAGGCTGCTTACAGACATTGTGACATTTCACTTATTTAATACCTCTTTTTCAACAGTTTACTGCAATATACACTGTATTTCAATTGTACATGAAATCTTTCATCAGGGAATGGCTTGGGAATGCCCACACGTGTGTAAGTTGTGAGTTGTTATCTTGTGAGTGAGGCTCATGATAAGGTGACATCAATTATAGAAGGTGCTAGATGGATGGTTATTCCGTTTCTGAAGTTAAAGTGCGAAGGGAATATCTCTTAGAAGGCCAATATTACCACCCACAGTGGACAGAGCAGTGGGTGGTAATGACTGTGACCGGTGGCTTTTGTAATAGTCTAGAATGGCCCATGCAAACAAACCATTGGTATGAAAGCAGTATCCATGGAATGCTAAGTCTATGAGGAGCAAAGATGGGCAAAAACAACGTTCCTCAAAAAAAAAGGGAAAAGATTTGCATATTTCTCCCTATACAGTCCATAATATCTTTGAATATTTGAAGCAATCAGGAGGAATTTCAGTGTGTAAAAAGACCACTTAAAAGTGATGAGTTTCTTTAATTTTACCATATTAAAAACCTCTGGAATATAATCAAGAGGAAGATGGATGATCACAAGCCATCAAACCAAACTGACCTGCTTGAATTTTTGCACTAGGAGTAAAGACATCCAAGTAAAGTTATACAAAAGCAGTGTGTAAGACTGGTGGAGGAGAATATGCCAAGATGCATGAACACTGTGATTAAAGACCAGAGTTATTCCACCAAATATTGATTTCTGAACTCTTAAAACTTTATGAATGAGTATTAACTTTTTTCTTTCCATTATTTGAGGTCTGAAAGCTCTGCATCTTTTTAGTTATTTCAGCCATTTCTCATTTTCTGCAAATAAACGCTCTAAATGACAATATTTTTATTTGGAATTTGGGAGAAATGTTGTCTGTAGTTTATAGAATAAAACAACAATGTTCATTTTACTCAAACATAAACCTGGTCTCTTAATTTTTTCCAGAGCTGTATATGTAATTCTGCAACAGTTTTGCTGCTTGATGTGAATTGGTACTGGTCACAATTTCCTCGACATAAACTACCAAAGGAACGTTTATTCTGCCCAATATCATTCATACTTCACTCTAATACTCCAGTCATTGACTTTTATATTTATAAAAATATAAAATGCATGTCTATGACTTTCCCTTTTTTTTTTTTTTGCACTTGTTGTCATTTAAAACATCTCTTACGACAGTGATGGAAGGAATGTGTCGTTTGTACGCCTGGTCTGCTTCATTCTTGCTGAGTGTTTATGCTCCTCTTTGCCTTCTCTGACACGTTTAAGGCTCTGGAAAGCTTTCAGAGATATTATGAGCGTGTTTAGCTCGCCTAAATAAAGGCCTGATGATGAGCGTCCTCTCGCTTGTCTCGTTGAGGAAATCCTGACCTCGCACATTTGGCTGGTCAATAAAGAGTGATTTCCCTCCCTTACGGAATCTCCCCCGTTTATACCTCTCCGGCTCTGCGGAATGGAAAACCGTCCTCAGGAATAACACTGAGCTGTAAAGGCCTAAAACTAACCACATTACCCAAATGGCACAATGGAAAATCAGACTCGCTTTTTCTTTTTTTTTTGCAATGGGTTATTTGGGACGATAATCACTGTCCTTCCTACTTGCTTGAGGCTGGACATGATCTTATTATACTTCTAAAATTGGAGTTACGGTGCAGGATTAAGAAACCCCCAAGAGTCTTCAAACCCCCAGTGTCTCCAGAGGAGCTTCTAATTAGGTACAGCACATATTTGTGTTTATTTCTCAGCTATGAACCCATTGACTTTTGGTATAATATCCTGTTTTAATGCATTATGTTTTTTTTATTTTTAACCGTATACACAAAAACATGTTACGTGTAATGGTGTTTTGCAGGGAGCTCACTTCCTTTTTCTGGTTTCACTCTTTCACCCTAACTTCATCTGGGTACGACTAAGAATAGTGTGCAGCATATTGTGTTTTGGGAGCAGAGTGTAAAGATTACAGTGTCCTTGCGCAGAAGTGGGATCTTATAAAGCAGTGCAGCCGAGCTGCAGACAGTACAGAAACCTGAACTGTCTCATAAATCCTGAATGAGCAGTTTCAGCCCCACAGATATGAAA
This sequence comes from Astyanax mexicanus, assembly GCF_023375975.1. Lineage (NCBI taxonomy): Eukaryota > Metazoa > Chordata > Actinopteri > Characiformes > Acestrorhamphidae > Astyanax > Astyanax mexicanus. The sequence goes on along the minus strand of NC_064420.1, from coordinate 45,006,880 downwards.
TATAACCATCAGTACGCCCACTTCTTAATCTAAAAACAGATAAAACACAGATAAAAAGATGTTAAAATGACGTGGAACTGGACAATAATTTGATATTAATATTTATCACAATAGAACATATTTAAATACAATTTAATAATACTGGTGTTTTGGATGTACTGGGCGGGGGTTTGGTTGTTGAATGCATGTTGAAGAGATGGACTTGTTTTCACTGCTATAGCTTGAATCAAATGCATTTTCTGAAGTGGTTTGAGTTAGAGACATTATTAATAAAGAGTCTAAACAGCCACTGCATGCAAAATGAAATGGGATTTCCCATAGCACTAATCATGGTGAAAACTCTGTCCTTTAACACAAAAGATATCTTGTCATAATCAGCTTGCAGGTTAGTGGGATAGTGGGGAAGCCCCCTCATTGATGTGGAGATCTGCGCAAGTGCAGTAGCCAGGACAAGCAGAGAAATCATGTTTTTTGAGGATTATTGATCGAAGTGCTACAGACTATTAATGAAGTTTGATCAGATTTTATCAGTGATGTAAAATATGCTTCTTGAAACAACAATCTGACCATTCATTTCCAGTATTTTTTTGATCTCCCGTTATGAGAAAATCCAGCCAAGATGTCATCTAAAGCAAAATGTGACTACTTTGAAGAAACAAAAACATAAAACATAGTCTGATTTGTTTAACAGTTTTCTAAATAATTCCATATTTTTGCTTTATAACTGGAATTACTTTATTATTAATCTAGACTTCAGAACATTTAAAAATAATGAAAAACACTGAATTTAAAGGTTTGGATTTAAGACTTTTGACTAGTACTGAATTTTGTCTAAATTTGCACACACTTCAGAACTGACCAAGTGTAATCGGGGTCTCAGTCACAAAGAAAGAATTATGCTGAGCTGATCAAAGACGCTGTTGAAGATGTGTCAGAGACGACCATGTTGAGATGAATACGACAGCCTGACCTCAAAAGGGGTTTACCACAAGATACAAACCACTGGTACACATCAAGATTAGATAGGCTAGAGCCACTATATGAGAGCTAAACCTGTCCCTGTCCAGTTAGCCTGCATGTGTGATGCAGTGTACAGTAGGCCTAAATGAGTGGAGCATAAAATCAATATGTGTGTGTATGTTGTTTTAAATAATTGTAACTAATATGTGTATTAATACAATTTGTGTTCAGAAGTGTTCAAGGCATAGTCTTAAATAGGGCTGCAGCTAACAATTAATTTGATAATCGATTAATCTGTTGATGAATAAGAAATGTATTTATTGGTACAATTTATTTAATATATTTTTAATATGTCTGACCAGATATTGTTCAGATATGAAAGATGTAAAAGAAATAATGTTGCAATTAAAGACAAGCTACCCTTATTAAAATATTAGTGTTTACATGAAGAATTGAGACTTGGGAGTTACATTAATTGTATTATTATCTTTATTTAATAACACAATAACAGTGTAAGTAATGTAATTATACACTTCTCTGTGATTCTGAAACACTTCCACGCAACGAGTTAGAAAAGACCTTGAAGACGGCTTTAAATGTATTATTAGAAAGCTGAAGCTGCATTTAATGTGGAACAGACAGCTGTGTCTTTCCACTCAACGTGGACTCAACTAATCGATTATTAAATTAGTTGCCAACTATTTTAATAATAGATCTATTAATTAGGGATGTTCTGTATCATATTGTACACGATAATATCGACATTTTTTTCGAATATCTTGGCCAATATTGAAATATCGTGCAGTATCACCCACCCCTCATTATCACATCAGGGTACTACTTTTTTTTTTTTACTGTTTTTAGCAAAAGAAAAAATCACTGTTCTCATTTCCCATTATATATCTAATAGAGACTAGATATTATGTCTGTCCAGTATCATTTATTTTACTTTAATCCTGGATATATGGAGATATTTGGAGTGCATTATTATAAGTATCATGACATTCTGGATCATTGACTTCTGTTACAAATCTGATAAAAAATTTTGTTTTTTTTATATCTCAGTTAGGGGTGTCATATCATATCGTATAGTAGTAGTGTAGTAGTGATTTGTTTTTTTTTTATTCAGTGGTTTGTCATATTGCCAAGAGTATCGTTATCGCGAAAATACCATGAAATATTGTGATATTATTTTAAGACCATATCGCCCACCCCTACTATTAATCTATGTAATAGATTAATTGTTGCAGCCCTAGTCTTAAACTTATGGAACAGATGATGCTGTCATTTAGTCATAATACTACATAATACTTTAATAGCCTTATACACTGACATGCCAAAAGTCATGGCACAGCAATATGGGACAGCTTGAGAATGCCCACACCTACATATGTCTTGAGGTGTTATCTTGTAATTGAAGCAAGGTGACGTGAATTATGCATTATAGGAGTTTGAGTGAGGACTGATATTTGGTGCAGATGGATGGTACATTTTACACAATGTGGCAAAAATCATAGAGATGCATTGCAGGTTCCTGCTGCGTGACATTTGGCATGTCAGTGTAGTTTTGTCAGTGTGTTAGACCTTAAATAAAGCCTCCATTCAGTTTTCATGAAGTGGTTTAAGTATAAACTGAGGGGAACATGTAATAGAGACTTAGGAAATGTAATTAAGCTGGTAGCAGAGGCAGCCTTGCCAGTTTTCCGTTCAGCTTGAGCTTAAGTGAATTATTTGACCGTGAAACAATGTCGTTTACTCAGAGGCAGAACTTAAAGGCGAATTCCACTTGCTTTCCTTTTCCCCGCAAAATCTGCAATGTGTAATTAAATGGTGAAGATGTAAACAGTAATTTAAACTGGTTTGGTTTTGAATGCTCTACAACCCCTGGCAAAAAGTATGGAATCACCAGTCTTGGATGAGCACTCCTTCAGACATTTCATTCTGTAAAACAAACTCTGATCAAAAACATGATACAATAATAAGGTCATTCCAAAGTGCAACTTGTTGGCTTTCAGGAACACTCAAAGAAATGAAGAAAAAACATTGTGGAAGTCAGTGAATGTTACTTTTATTGACCAACCACAGGGAAAAAATATGGAATCACTCAATTCTGAGGAAAAAAGTATGGAATCACTCAAATTGAAGGTAGAAAATAAGGACACACCCAGTCAATTTCCTTTCCCTAAATGGACACCTGCCTCAGATTAGATCTGCTCGTTAGTCTGCAGTTAAAAACACCTGCAGTCATGACACCTTGGAGGGCTGCTGGACGAATTAGAGTGGCAAGAACCATGGCTCCAACAAGAGAAATGTCTCTTGAAACAAAAGAGAGGATTGTGAAACTTCTTGAAGAAGGTAACTCTTCACGCATGGTTGCTAAAGATGTGGGCTGTTCACAGTCAGCTGTATCCAAGATATGGACCAAATACAAACAGCATGGAATGGTTGTTAAAGCCAAGCGTACTGGTAGATCGAGAAAGACATCAAAGCGTCAAGACAAGCAACTTAAGGCCATTTGTCTTGAAAACCGAAAAAGTACAACTAAACAGATAAATGGGAAGAAGCTGGAGCCAATGTATGTGACCGAACCGTAAGAAATCGCCTAAAGGAAATGGGATTTCAATACAGGAAAGCTAAAAGAAAACCATCATTGACACCTAAACATAAAAGAACAAGACTGCAGTGGGCTAAGGAGAGGCAATCATGGACTGTGGATGACTGGATGAAAGTTATCTTCAGTGATGAGTCAAGAATCTGCATTGGACAAGGTGATGATGCTGGAACTTTTGTTTGGTGCCGTTCCAGTGAGATTTATGAAGAGGCCTGCCTGAAGAAAACAACCAAATTTCCACAGTCCTTGATGATATGGGGCTGCATGTCAGGCAAAGGCACTGGGGAGATGACTGTGGTTAATTCTTCTATCAATGCACAAGTTTACATTGACATTTTGGACAGTTTTCTCATCCCTTCAATTGAACAGATGTTTGGAGATAATGAAATAATTTTCCAAGATGACAATGCATCGTGCCATAGGGCAAAAACAGTGAAGGCATTCCTTGGAGAAAGACACATTCAGTCGATGTCATGGCCTGCAAATAGTCCAGATCTCAACCCAATTGAAAACCTGTGGTGGAAATTGAAAAAAATGGTCCACAAGAAGGCTCCGACCTGCAAAGCTGATCTGGCAACTGCTATCAAAGAGAGTTGGCACCAAATTGATGCAGAATACTGTTTGTCACTCATCAAGTCCATGCCTCAGAGACTGAAAGCCGTTATAAAAGCCAAAGGTGGTGCAACTAAATACTAGTGATGTATTTTGAATCGTCTTTTGTTTATCTGTTTTTCATGATTCCATACTTTTTTCCTCAGAATTGAGTGATTCCATATTTTTTTCCCTGTGGTTGGTCAATAAAAGTAACATTCACTGACTTCCACAATGTTTTTTCTTCATTTCTTTGAGTGTTCCTGAAAGCCAACAAGTTGCACTTTGGAATGACCTTATTATTGTATCATGTTTTTGATCAGAGTTTGTTTTACAGAATGAAATGTCTGAAGGAGTGCTCATCCAAGACTGGTGATTCCATACTTTTTGCCAGGGGTTGTATTCTGGAGAAGCTTACTGAAGTATTCAGAACTCTTATGAAAAATAGATCATTTCTGTTGCCCTGCTGGCCAGATTTAAACCTCACTCACAAGATAACACCTCACAGCTTATACAAATGTGGGCATTTTCTGTGATAAGTTACATATATATCTCTAAAAGCCTCTAAAACATTTTTGCCTGAAGCTTGAGACACTTTCTACAATTATTTTGAACAGTCAAGACGACAACTAGTATTGTGTAGTCCCATGACTTTTGGCATGTCCCATAAAAGCTAAAGATCGCTGCACTGACCTGTGGGATACGTGTGTGGGGTCTCCTGGATTGAATGTGGATGTGATTTCTGCTTTCAAGCTTCCTTCCAAACCTCACATCACCTCACAACTTATACAGGTGTGGACATTCTCAAGCTGTTCCCTGATATCCCATGACTTTTGTCATATCACTGTATTTTTTTACAAACATAAATACTATATTTTATTATATTATATTTTACAAACATAAATATGTTCACTGTACATATATGCACTAGTAATTAAAAATCTATCGCAAAAAATATATTGAAATATATTAATATATATAAATATTTTCATACACCCCTAATGTAATATTTAGCATGTTATGTTTATTTATGTTATGTATGTTAGTATACCTTATAGTATTAGTGTGTAGTACTCAATTGGGATACAGCCTGTGTTTTAATAGGCATATTAACTGATTAAATATTTAGTCATAAATCATAAACTAAAGCATTCAGCATGTTTAAATGAATTGGAATTTGAAGTGGACCATGGAAGGCTGCCAATAAACAATAACTTAATGACCCTACTATAGGGCTTCTGAAGTTGTTAAATAATTAAGGAAGCTTTTGCTTTTAATAAATTAAGTATAAATATTATCGTAAGTACTATTATCATCATGCTGATAACAGAGACAGGCTGTTAAGAGGGCTATTCAATGTGTTTCAGATAGCGTCCATTACAATTGACATCATGTATTTTCTTTTTTTTTATGTTTTGTTGCATATAACAGTAATTGAGGACAATTTGTCTGTCAGAATAGACCATAAACCAGCCATTGAAAAAATTTACCAGCCAAAGAAACAGTAGCTTAGCTCTGCCCACTGCACTGGAAAACACAGTACTAGAGCGAATAAGGCAAAAAAAGAGCAAATTTTTACTACTTTTATGTGGTTTAGAACACTTTTTATCATGTTTATCATACTGTTTACTATTGTTGCTCTTTGTAAAATGAAAAAGGTCAATATCAAATATAAAATAAAGATGCTAAACAATGCAGTGGTTATTAAGAAGCAGTTAATATTTTAGATATTTGGATTTAATTTTTTATATAGAGTTTATATTAAAATATTACAGTTCTCTTTTGTGTCCATCACAGAAAAAAACAGCAATCTTATATTTTCCCATCAGTGGAACATAATTCAGGTCTGAAAGGGTTAAGTAAACTGGTAGTTTCAGTAAAGAATGTAAAGAATACAGTACTTCCCTTTTTTGTTCCTGGCTATTCCAAAATCGCAAATGATGTAACCCTCTCTCTGTGACACCATTCAAAGAAACAGTGCATTACTTCTAGACAAAGCAACCCTGGTGTGACGGAGTGATAAATTAAACTAAGGGGTTGCACACAAATTCTCAAAGATATGTACAAAAATATGTATTTTATAAGAAATATGTATATTATTAGAAATAGGAATGGTTTGATAAAAGGAAATAACATTTCTAGGTGATATTTTAGATTTTGTTCAAGACAAGAAAAGACAAGACATGCATGACAAGCACGGCTTCCCCTTTTAAAACCATCCATGCAGTGAAAGCACACATACACTAGTGAGTACACTCAGAAGACACAAACACACACAGTGATACAGTCAGAACTCGTGCCCAACAGTGGCAGCCCGCCAACGTGTTTTCTTTCTTTTTATGATTTACTTTTACATTGTATCTTTGAGGACAGATCTGCACACTCTTGGTATTTTAATCTCAGTGTCTTCATGAGGGAGAATCACCTGAAATAGTTTTCTGAGCGTCTTAAAGGAAGGAGTTCCTGCAGGTGCTGAATAATAGTTGCTGCTTTTCCTTCACGCTGTGAAGCTCCAACTCATCCCAATTAAATCACCTCAAATCACCATCTCAGTTCATCAGGTTTAGATCAGGGGATTGTGGATGGCTAATACTTTTTACTGTTTACTACATAATTCCATATGTGTCCCTTAACTGTTTTCATGACTTTAATATCAATCTATAATGTATAAAATACATTAAATAAAGAAATAAAGATAAATATTAAATTAGAAGGTGTGTCCAAATTTGGACTGGTACTGTATGTGGACATGTTCTAAAGTAAATGTACTGTACTAATGAAAAATTACAAAAAATATATATATTATTTAAAAAACTGTATTTTCTCATATATCATGTCATTGAAGCTTCACAGTAAATGGCAAAACAAATATAAAAAAACAGAATACCATTTTTATCTCAATGTCGATTATTTTTTTATTTTGTTCTAACAGTATTATTTCGTGTGATATGATATGGCACAGCCCTAATGCATCTTTTTAAACATCGCAGACACAAATGGCTTCCGTTTTGTAGAATGACTCACTCATTGTATTAAGTCATTAAAGAAGCTGTGGCCCTTTTGTGATCAATGTGTTGGCATATAAACTGGATGACACATGTAACAGAGACTAGGGGGTGTTATGATGATGCTGGGAATCGAGACAGGCTGTCCAGTGGGCTAATCGGGTTGTTTAAGTGAGTTAGTGGACTATGGCACGTTGCCATTAAGGAAGGACGATCGCTTAATGGCCCAATTTAGGCCTGCTGATTGTGTTCAGTCAGTGAGAAAGCTCCATGACTGTTGACTGTTGATTGTTGCAGGCCAAAACTAGACTGTGTTTAAGAAGTGGGCTATACTGGTTTAACTGGCCTGAGAGCTAGCCTGTGGGCTATTTGCTTAACAAAAGAGTTCAGGTTGTTTAAGTACTTAAAGCTGCAGTCTGTAAGTATGGGGATTTGTGGATTTGGGGATTTAGTGACCCCTCTGGTGAGAGTGTGTAATTGCACAGAGCATGTGGACGAGTACAATTAACCCAAGTTAGCGTAAATAAACTGTTGTGTGAAATTCTGTGTTTTTGAGTATATTATTTTGTTCCTTTTGTTCATTTATGAAATACTGTCACAAATGTAGAGATAAATTACATCCAACAAACCTACCAGACCCTGGAGGGATGGTTGTGCCAGGACACTGATACCATTAATGATAATTAATGACAATATTTCCTCTACTACTGCTTTCAGTTTAGTAGAAAAATTACTATATACTGCTGCTATAGGTCAGTGGAATGTTTATCAGTTGAATTATCTGACTGTTTGAGGCAAAATTTAGCAAATAAAAAATTGAGTGTAAAACTTCATTATTTCATTTTGTCCATTTGGAATAGTAAGGAATTTTCCATTTTTGTTCATTTAAAAATATTTTTAATTGTAGGGAAAAAAAATTATAATTTAATAAATAAAAAATAATAATCTAGCTCGATTTTTCAATTGCTTCCATCTTTCATTTTGTAACAAAAGTAGGAAAAATCAAAATCAACAATAATCTTAGTTTTTTCCCCTTAAATTCAGAAAAGGTGAACAGCTAATAAAATGATAAAACAGATTTTAGAAATTTAAAAAAGTTCTATATAAAAATATATATATATTTTCATTTAGCACCAAATAGTCAGAGAATTGAACTGATAAACATTACACTGATCATTTAATTACGTAAGCATGTTTTAACATCCCTATTCTTTGACTGATTGTGTTAATCATTAGAAAAACCCATCCCATTCAGGACTAATGAATGGTAGTCAAATAGATCAATAAACTAGGTGGTCTGTGTGATATGAGCTGAGAGCAGTGTTGTGAACATGGGTGTAGCAGATCCACCCAGTATTTACACTGCTTAAATGAGTTAGTGGACTATGGCACACTGTCAGGCAACACTTTGATAACTTAATGACCATATTTACTGTTAGCCTGTGATACTGTAACTCATTTAGAATAGCCTCTTTTTATGATGGTGTAGTAAAATATATCAGGTGGGACTTGTAATAGAGGCCCAATAAGTGTTAGTGGCATAGTGTACAGTAGCAAAGGCACTTAGAAAGGATGCACTGAAATAAATGTTTTGGCCACATTTAAAACAGAACAAAATGAAATATTTGGCTGCAGGCTTTCATTATTTTCACAGCATTTCAGGGTTCCCACAGGTCCTTAAAAAGTCTTAAAATGTCTTAAATTAAAATCTTGGTATTTAAGGTCTTAAATTGACGTACGTTAACTGTAAATTTGCTCTAGGTATGAATTTTTTATCACAGTGCGTTTAATGCTAGTGGGAAACACAGTGGCCAATCATAAACATCTAATCCGGGGAGGGAACTAAGGTTAGCGGAGAGCTAGCTAACATTAGCGGCGAGCTAGCTAACATACTAACTTTAGCTAGCTAAAGCGATCTAGCTAACGTTACCAGGGATAAAAGTAAGGTTAATGGAAAGCTAGCTAAAATTAGCGGTGAGCTAGCTAACATACTAACGTTAGCAGCAAACTTCAGCTAGCTTAAACGAGCTAGCTAACGGTACCAATGATAGAACTAAGCTTAGCAAAGAGCTAGCTAATATTAGCAGCAAGTTAGCTAACATACTAACGTCAGCTGAAAATTAGCTAACTTTTTTGTGTCTTAAATTTATTATATTTTATTATATTATATGTATTGAGGTCTTAAAAAGGTCTTAAAAATAATTTAAATTGTAAATATTAATTGAACACTGAATATTTTGGTATAAATTATTCAGCCATTTCACTTACACTACCAAGCACAGAAAGTGCTTTTTTTGTCAAATAATTTCTATTGTGGCCAAATATTTGTTTCATCCCAAGTACCTTATCTACTTCAGTGTTTCCTTCAGGTTTTTTTTAACAACAGCGACAGCTTCCATTTCCTTGTATAACTGTATAAAATGCTGGAGAGGCGCTACATTTTATCAGCTTACTATCCCTTCACAAACTGTCTGTTTTCTGTCCGAAAGATGCAAGATAAGCTGTACAGGACCAGAATAGTAACATTAACTGAGCGTAGTACTGTCATAAATCATAGATTGGGGATATAAAAAGTTTTTTCAAATTTATTGAAGCTATTGTCTTGTATTGCATAACTGGCTGAAATACTGTTCACTGTATATACAGCTCTGAAAAAAATAAGAGACCACTTAAAAATTATGAGTTTCTTTGATTTAACCAAATTGAAAACCTCTAGAATATAATCAAGAGGAAGATGGATGATCACAAGCCATCAAACCAAACTGAACTGCTTGAATTTCTGCACAGGAGTAAAGACATAAAGTTATCCAAAAGCAGTGTGTAAGACTGGTGGAGGAGAACATGTCAAGATGCATGAAAACTGTGATTAAAAAACAATTATTCCACCAAATATGGATTTCTGGACTCAAACTAAACCTAAAACTTTATGAACAGGTCTGAAAGCTCTGCATCTTTTTGTTATTTCAGCCATTTCTTTTTTATTTTCTGCAAATACATGCTCTAAATGACAATATTTTATTAGAATTTGGGAGAAATGTTGTCTGTAGTTTATAGAATAAAACAACAATGTTAATTTTACTCAAACATAAACCTATAAATAACAAAATCAGAGAAACTGATTCAGAAACTGAAATGGTCTCTTAATTTACTCTTAATAATAGTCAATGTAATGTAATGAAATGATCGTGACAGGCCTACATATTAGGGGTGGGCAATATTATATTATATACAATATATCGTGACACAGAAATATCATGATATTAAAAATCCATATCGTGATAATAGGGCTGTTCTGTCTTAAAAGTAGTCTATTATTTACTGTGAAGCTTTAGGTGTATTTATTGTTTAATTGTTTTAGTTTGCAGTTTATATGCATGCACTAAATATTCTGCAGTATTATTTGCTGCATTATATTATTTTATGCTATATTATTTATTTTGCCACATTATGATTATACTGTTAAACTATTATACTATATTCCTGAAATTAATTAATTATTTTAGTTTTTCTATATTGCCAAGTATATCGTTATCTCAAAAATACCCTGAAATATCGTGATATTGTTTTAGAGCCATACCGCCCACCCCTACTACATATGTACAAATGTAATATGGGTTTCAGAAGTGTTATACACTGTAGTCATTCTTCTAACACTTTGCATCCTGTCTGTAAATGGTCCATTATAAAACAGGTCTATTCGATGAGTTGCGATAACCTAATGGCTCTTTTTCCTGTATGAAATCATTAGCCGGTGTGAAATCAGGAAGAAGGCACTGCTGCTGAATTCTGAAGCGAGAGGAGAGCGTAATCGGCCGCTGGAGGAGGAGGTTAACTGTGTTTAGCCGCCGGTCTCCCCGGTGGTTTGGGTGGAATGGAGTGCAGTCTGAGTGCAGTGGCTGCTCTTGGCTCACGTTGCAGTGTGTAGGAGGCAGAGAGCAGGCCGGGTGCTGCTTTGCATGTTCTCAGTGCGGAGGCACCCATGCAGAGCTGAGGTGGAGATCAGCAGGAGAAAGAGAGGCTGTATGGCAAGGCATCTGCAAGCCTGGGCGTGCGAATGCGGTTCAGCTGCGACTGTGAATGGGTTTCCTCTCGTCACGCTGAAGACGCTTGTTTTTGACGTGACGAGAAAAATACACCCCTGCCGCAAACACAAGAAAGCACAAGGCCTTCAAAGCACTTGTGATTCATTCCGGCTGTTGATGTGAACGCCGACTAGAAGTTTCACAGTTTTGCTTAGCGCACAATGGGTGCTGGGTAAGATTGGGTTTTTGGTGAAACATGTTAAAGCAAGATTATGTAGCATTCTTACCTCAAAATGGAAGTTTTACTGTAATGAGCTTTATGTTATAAAGCCTGTTAGAATATGTAAGACGTGAATACTTAAATAAAAGTTGTGCACTACGTAACTGGAAAGCAGGCAGAACACTGTTGTGTAATGCTGTGTAACCCCTGACACATTTGTGTACAACCCTGTAATGATGTCTAATGTTACTATGCTTTCACTTCAGATGCTGCGTCTGTATCTCCCAGCTTGTCCAGAAATGCGTGTGTAAAGTGTGTCCTTAAGTGGTGGCTCACAAAATTCACAAATCTAAGGGGGCCCTAGAATCATGATACAGCATGACAATTCTTGCATAATTCTGCTTCAAATAACTTTTAAAATTCTATAAGTATTGAGAAGCAAGTGCAGATTTACAGAAAAGCTGAATTCCACAGTTTTTCTAAACAATGCCCTTTTTTTCCGCACACACTAATCACATGATATCAGCTATAGAAACCTCAGCTAGCAAACAAACCAACAAACTGCTCTCCAATATCTACACCACCATATTATCTTAATGTTACTGTCACGTTTTACTTTTTTAACCTTTGACTTGATTAGGTAACAGTTTTGGCGTTTTGGAATTGGCCCATTTCACAGCTCACTTTCATGCGTTATTCAAGCAGCAAAACAGTGTTTCTGGATCCCGTTTGTCACTTTGTGGACTGATCTGCACAAATATATTGCATAATTTATTGTTTCAACAGTGTGTACAAGCGCAATTGTCACGTCTCTGGCTGGGCAATGTTACATTAGGCAAATTATGTCATACATGTCGTGCTGCAATTTACCTCATGCAAACGAAACATTTTCAGGAGGCACCTAATTTTAGCCAACTAAAGTTATAAAAAAAAAAAATTAAAATGGGTAAAAATATCTCAAAAGTCAAAACAATTTTTACCAAAAAATTATTGTAAACTGTATTGTGCTTTATTGGTCTGCTGGGATGTTAAACATTTTCAGTGTTCAAATAACTCTTCTTATCTGTGGTGCAGTAAAATACATTTAGGCTTTTGAATTTATTTAAATTAGCAAATTTGATAAAAACCTTGTTAAAAAAAATCTTGTACAGTATTAGGCCTTTATTCGACCACATTTATTTTCTTTTCAGTACATCTCTAAAAATGTTACCCTGTTGTCATTTTCACAAAATGCAAAAATCTGGTGAAAATTCCTCTATTTGTTAATTTGTTAACAATTTTTACCACAATACAATTCACAAGTCAATATTGTCAATAAAATTTAAGCCTAGTTTGGACACTTGTACCGTAAAAGAAACACATTTATAATGCTTTTAAAGCTATACCTATAGATTGCTTTTATTTCTGTTTATGAATAAGGGTTTATAAGGATTAATCTACAGTTTATAAGTGTTTTTACACTACAAAAATAAACAAACCATGGTTTAGTGGATACCACCTCTTTTGTCGGACCAATTTTTGGTTATTTGGTCCAAACTGGGTTTTGCAGCCTCTTTCACGCTTTATTTTAGTTTGAGCTAAACTAAAAAAAAATCTAAAGCACCCTTAGTTCTTTAAAGCATCAGTCTTAAGATTTTTACATTTAAATTGAAAACAGTAGTATTCCTGAGTGGGGAAGGGACAACATTTTTTAATAAATTGCATTAATGTGCTTCTGTAACCATCCCTACTAAGCCACATATATTTATTTTAAAATCAGAGTGGTCTGGTAGGTTTTAATGGGAGTGTTTTACATCCTTTGCTTGTAACCTGAGCATCTGCGGTGCTGCTAATGGTACTGATACAAGATCTACTGCGAACTTGGAGATATCATAATGGAGAATTCAGTCTTTGCTCTCTTGTTCATGCATCAAAGCACTTTGCACTACACTCTGAAAGAAGAACACAGAGCAATGCACGTTTTAAAAGTACTTTAATGCAGACTCTGTGCAATTATACAACCTCAAAATTCTTTAAAAAGTTTGCTCACTGTCCCTTTAAAGAACTTTCAGGTGAACTTAACATAAAGTTTTCAGACTTTTGCTTACTTTTTTAATGACTTTAATTGAATCTTTACATGTTTAGCCCAGGTTACGCTGGTGTTTTTACACAGTTAGGGCCATTTGAATCAGTTGAACCTTGTTTATTACTAAAAAGGACCATAATTAGATTAAATTTCGATTGTGCTCGTAAATGAGTACTTATGTTGACTTCTCTACTAGAGGAGTGTTTTTTAGAAATTTTGGAATGAGCCATTATATCCCGCATGACATGTGCTCTTACACACCCACACACAGACACACACACACACACTCTTTCCGAAGGAGGGTGCCCATTTATAGACATGGAGAACCCCCTCGTTGAAGAAGGAGATGAATCACGCTTGTATCTGCAGGTGGAATGCAAACTAGAACGTTTGAAGACCAACGTTTAAACAGCGTGGGAGGAGGCCAGGGAAAGACCCATTAGTCCGTGTGCATATGTGTGTTTCTCTTTCTCTCTCTCTATCTCTCTCTTTCTCTTTCTGTGTCTCTCTCCCTCTGTCTCCCTTTCTCTATCACCCTTGGCAACGCTCTGACGAAGCCCAGCTGATGGGGGGAACTCTTTCCATAGTGACCGGGCTTGCCCTTGTCCTTCTCCTCACTGACCAGATGTACCGTGAGTGTTCCCTCGCTGTAAGCAGATGTGATTTAATTTGATCTGATAGAGAAAATTAGATAAATGATGGGAAACGATGATTCTTTTAAACGGAGGGAACAACCACACCCACCTTTGTTTGACAAGCAGAAGATGATGTCAAAGAAGTTCTAGAAGAGCGAGGCTGCTCGTCACGGCGTGTGTATATATGCGTGTGTGTGTATGTGTATATGTGTGTGTGTGGGCGAGAGTCAGCAAAAACGACAGAGCTGACACCAATTAAGCCACATAAAGAAAAAAGCAAGGCCTTTACAGTAAGTGCTTATGACTGGCGGCTTTAATTAGTGGAAGGCAGTGAAAGACCTTTGACCAGAACAGAGCGCTCGTAAAGAGCTGCGAGTCCTCTCAGCGTGAAGCGTGAAGATACAGTATCTTTACTGCAGAGTGTTACCTCAAGACCTATACTTATTGGGTAGAATGATCTAGACTTGAAGATTATACTGCAGTTCTATCAACAACAAGCATGGGGTCTTTAGTCTCGATTTTTTAAAGCGTTAAAATGTAATTTCTAGGTAAATCTGTTTTTTTTTTTTTTCTTTGTATTATTTTTTTATGACAACACTTTATTTTATGGAACACAAATTAGGCGCTTATTAATGTCTTATTATTTGCCTAATAAAGCCTTAATTAGACATTTGTAAATTATTTATTCACTACATATTAGGCCTTATTCTGTGTAAGTGTTACTGGTGCTTAATTAGGGGTCTGTTATGTGGATTTGATTAATAATGGCTGTATTAGGTCTTATAGTGCACAATAAACAGTTATGATAGCACCCTGTTAATTGTTATATTAAGCAATAACTATGAGCTAATTCTACATGTTATTAGTGTAGAATTGGCAGCAGTTTGAGTTTATCTATGTGAGTTTGGTAAGGTTATGGATGTGCTGGAGTTTATTATTGAGTTAATAAGGGCTTAATAAGTCACTAATAGACCAAGAAGTACCATATTCTAAAGTGAGGTTCTGTTCATCACTAATTAGAGACTAAAAGAACTGTGTGTTCGAATGTTAAAAATGCAGTTGTCCTAATGAAATAACAGAAAACACATTTTAGCACATTTATTCTCTATTGAATTCAAGCTGTTTTATTTTCTGTTAGATGTAAAATAACTCTTTATTTTTGCACTATAAGAACTAATACAGCAGTTATTAATCATTTCCACATAACAGACCGCTAATTAAGCACCAATAAAACTTACACAGAATAAAGCCTAATAAGTAGTGAATACATCATTTACAAATATCTAATTAAAGCTTTATTAAGCAAATAATAAGACATTAATATGCGCCTAATTTGTGTTCCTTAAAATAAAGTGTGTTCCTTAAAATAAAGTGAAAGACGTAGTTACAAAACAGACAAGCAACGTACGGTATAATAAGACAAGACAGCAGACAGAGGTTGTTATTGTAATATTAAGGCTGAGGATCTTGGATAGCTCTCCCATCGGCTATTGTGCTTGGACAGTGTGTACAGGTGTTTGTGTCGGTAAGGGCTTTCATGTGCATTTTATGGATAGTGAAATGTATTCTATGTAATATTTTGTATTGAATTAAATGTATTTTAGAATTAGTTGAGTAGGGCTGCAACTAATGATTATTTTGGCAGTCGACTAATTATTTTTTTCGATTAGTCGATTAGTC
Source organism: Astyanax mexicanus (assembly GCF_023375975.1). Taxonomy (NCBI): domain Eukaryota; kingdom Metazoa; phylum Chordata; class Actinopteri; order Characiformes; family Acestrorhamphidae; genus Astyanax; species Astyanax mexicanus. Next base: position 44,991,091 of record NC_064420.1, on the reverse strand, counting down.
AACGATTATTTCTGCCATGTTCTCCATCCCTACAAATGATAGAAAAAGCTGAACATGAGATTTAAAAGACATTTAAATATCTAGATACTGAAATATTTAGATACTGAATATTTAGTAAGTAAATATGTAATTTGTTGTGTTTGGGCACTTTTTGAGCCATTTATCCATCTTCTGTTGCGCTTCTGTCCACAGCACTTTGTGTAATGCAGTACTGTTACAAATTAACGATTAATCGACAATGAAATTTGTAGTCGACAAATTTAAATAATGGACATAGTCGATTATATCGGCTAATCGTTGCAGCCCTATGGATGACATTGTGAATGTGTTGTTACAGATTATTTGCAAGTTGTTTTCTTTTTGGGTGGCAAGATCTGAGATCCATTTGTCTATTGGTAGTAAAATGATGTTTTAATGGTGTAAAAAAGGTTATAGATTTGGGAAAGTAGTTTATTGGTTTTGAGTGAATTAATTTTCAGTGTTTTTTAGGGGTGGGACAATATATCGATATATTGTATTGACCTTATCGTATCAATATGTGGCATCAAATATCTAATTTTTTAAAATATATTTTATTAAAACATTGCCACTCTAAACTCTCTTAAAATCCCCCCACCCAATCTGACTAAATAAAGTTACTGATTCATTACCCCACATGTTGGCGCTATAATCAAATGAATAGAGTAAACCTGCGGTGAAGAAAATTTGTTGTTTAATTATGTAAAACACCAATAAATCCATAATTCTTTGTATTTACTTATTTAGGAGTATTATATCCTCGTCAGTAACATATTCTATGAAGTATGCTGATCTTTTGAGTATTACAGAATCACAGTGTAGTGATATAGTTGTTATTGTGGCCAATCTTTCGTGATAATATTGTATTGTGAGATGCCCTGCGATTTCTATCCCTAGCATTTATATGTGAGAATTAGAATAAAAATGCTTGTCTGGGCAGAAAGAGTTAATTTAAGTATTAAAATACTAACTTTAAAATAAATACAAAACCGCTCATACAAAAAGTAATTAATAATACACATTCTCATCCAATCAGACAGCTGGTTTGGTAAATCAAACTCTAACGATGGTAAATCAAGTGAGCTGCTAATGGAATTAAACATATCTACTCGGGCACTGGCTTGGAAAGACCAGAAGAAATCTGAAACTGAGCTTTTTTCTTTAGATTAATTCACAACATCTCTCCTACTTTCTTCATAATAAGACATTTTTGCTACTTTTTATGTTTGCTTGAATCTGAACTGAAAATGTTACCTTACACAACTGTTACTGCTGGAATAATCCATCTTTTGTATTTCTTGTAATAGTAACTTAGACTATCCGAAGGATAAGTATATCTGAAGGATTCTTTTTTTATATTTCACCCTCTGCTACTATGTTTTAGGCCCAACTTTTCTCAGAACAATCCAAGACAAAGACACCACAATTACCATTTATTCACAATTATTAAAAACAAAACATCATGAAGTACTGTGATATTGTTTGGCTAAAAAAAAAATTAAATTAACTTGAGGCATGTTCATCTCATAGGTTTGTTTAATACACAAATATTGAATGTTAACTTTTATTCCACCTCAGTTTGTGCTCTGCTCTGCCCTTCATTGTCTGTTTTTATTATAATTATACTCTGATTACTTGATTACTTCCCAAAATAATCAGTAGATTACTCAATTACTTATGTAATCTTTAGTGACAGCGTGTGCTCTATTGATCAGGTTGCGTTTTCTGCAGCATTAAATGCTCTGCCCTTTTCATGCATTACCTGTTGTTGCATAACAGACACACACACACACACACACACACACCGCAGCTTTATTTAAGGGAACCTCCAAGTTTTGCAGGCTGCAGCTAACCGCTACACAACGCCCCCGCTCCACCGCTGACATTTCCATAACACTGGTCACATTTCCCTTTTACTGACTGAAACGTCTTGTACCAACTCATAAAGATGAGTATCTCACAAGAGTCATAGTGTTCTCTCTCCCCCACACACACACACACACACACATACACTTACACACACACACACACACACACACACACACATTCTCTTGGGTCACCGTGAAATTCACTTAGGAACAGCTCTCAGACGAGAGGGAATAATATGTGGGCATGTAGTGCTGACTAGAAAATGGGCACTTACACACACACACACACACACACACACACACACACTGAGTGGGCTGTGTGACACAAAGCCATATATTAGCATTCATAAACGTCTATGTTAGTAGGCTAAACTGCTGTAATCTCACCTGTGTTTTTGTGATATCAGAGCTAATCAGTTAGCTGAGTGCAGAGGTGTCAATTGATGAAGTGCAAATACTTTCTTTCCTTACTTAAGTAGAAAAGTTGATTATTTATACTTTAATTATTTTACAGACAACTTTTTACTTCCACTTTTTTGCATTTTCACACAATTATCTGAACTTTCTACTCCTTACATTTTAAAAATAGCCTCGTTACTCTTATTTCATTTCAGCTCGTTTTTACTCCAGATTCTCATCTGCAAAAAGAACTCCATTCAAATAGAGTGAATCTGATTGTGATTGGATGTGGAGAGCTATAAACATATACCATTCCGACTCCCTATTGGTTTATACTGTGATCCATCACATCCCCCCCCACACACACACTCCAGCAAGAACATAGCAGACGTATGTAGTCTAGTATGAAGATGATCTGTGCAGAGACTCAAGAGAACTCCAGACAAACTCTAGTCCAAATAAGCTTCTTCTTCTAATATATTTACATTCTACTAAAATACATTCATTTACACTCGGCATATATGCAGCTGAAACAGAGAACAGCCTAGTGCATCCCAAATTATATTATCAACTTCAACATTTTAATAGAACATTATAGTCATTATGACTTGGTATGGTATTTTTCTTCTCTTACATTACTTTTACTTCTACACTTCAAGAATAAGGTATATAGATTTATAGATACAGGACTATAGTCTGTAATTATAGAACTACAAAGTGCCCTATATGATCAGTGGTGCACATATGTTAATCGTAATGCTCATTAACTGATTATTTGCTGAATTGAAGCATATTATGTAAAAAATATCAAACATCAGTTGTGGTACAGATATTATAAATTGTACCACAGATTGTAGATCTGCTTATATGTTCTGCTGCAATTAGCATTTAGCTGTTAGCATACTGGTTGCTTGTTTTCAGAGCTGCTTGGTGTTGTAGAGCTGTTAAATGGTACATGGGTTACGTGGGAAACAGTCATTACGGTTCATCTTACAGCTGCAGGCTCTTTCATACGCCCACATACTGACCACAGGCTGAAGACAGTTCACTCCTCCGCCTCCCTGTGAACTGACCAGCACCCCAGAGAGAACTACATCTATACATACAGCATTTTACCTAACATTCAGTATCATTATTAATTTTTCAATACAATTTTTTTTTTCTAATCTGGCAACACTGTACATTTCATATAATAGCTTAATTCGGTGTCCAAATACATTTGTGAACATCACTTCTAGTGAATGCATTCATTCAAGTCCTTTAGGTTGCTTTTTTTGCTGACATAGATGTGCAAATGCATACACACATTTTCATTCAGATCCTCACAGTAATGCTAGTATCTAGTAGAAAATTTAGTATACAGCCTTCTCTGGACAGTAGAGACAGTTTCTTCAACAAAAACTCTTTTTTTGCACTCATTATCAAATAAACAATAGTTAAATAAAAAAAAACTGTTCTCTACCTGTGATCTCCAGCCTCTGGACTGCATTCCCCAGAATGCACCACTCTCTTACATCACTCATTCCCCTGATTACATGACACTGCACATGGCACTTCCGGGAAGCCAATCACCTGAATACTAAACACCTGTCCACAGCTCTATGTAAACACCTCACTTTACCCTTACCGAGTATTGCAGGTTCTCCTCTCTACTAAGTGTTATTCCATTGTTACGTGTTTGCCTACATGTTGTGACCTATTTTTTGTTTTTCTCTACTCAAAAATGACTTGGAATTTTTGCCTTTGTCTTTTTTACTGCTTTATCATGTATGACCCCTGGACTGTTTACCGTGCTTGGTATGTTTCTCCTCTCTGGCTGTTGTTTTCTGGTGGTGACCTTGCTTTTTTGACTAACCTTTTTTGTAGCTTTATTTATAAAAAGCATTAAGTTGCATCTGCATATGTCTGAGTTCTGCCTGACCATGACAGTGTGGGATTGCAATGCTATTTAGAAGGAAGATAAAGGTTATATTTGGGTAATATTTGTTGTAGAATGCATGCATAGTGCAGCAAGAATGATATCTCATCATGGTCTTGTAAAGGGTCCTAATAGAATCCTATGATAATCCATCCCATGCAGCTCCAGTATTCTCACATAGCTCTGGCAGTGCAGCTGGATTTGTATTCAAGGCAAGCTTTTAGATGACAGCAATACAGTATCTCATAAAAGTGAGTAAATGTCTCACATTTTGTATTCAGTGTACAGCTACAGTAGACCGGTATCATTTTTTGCATGCCCTCAAAATAACTCAATACACAGCCGTTCATGTCTAAACCACTGGAAACATTAGTAAGTACAACCCCTAAGTGGCCAACTTGTGCCCAAAGTTCCAATATTTTGTGTGGCCACCTTGATAGAGTTCACTAGAGCTTCACAGGTTCACAGGTTGCCACTGAAATCTTCTTCCTCTCCTCTTCCATGAAGACATTTCAGAGCTGGTGAATGTTAGAGACCTTCAGGATGCCCCACATATACCCAATAAGGATCAGGTCTGGAGACATGCTTGGCCAGTCCATCACCTTTTCCATGCCTTTAGCTTCCTCTGCTAGTTTGCAGGACCCTTTGATGGCAGGTTGGGCTGTCAGTGGGCCTGTAATAATTTCATTCGTGGTTGTTAATACTTCTGTTTTTTTTTTTTATGAGTGCAATACTGTCAATTTGAGAAGAAACAATAAATGAGCAATTGTCCCAATACTTTTGTCCTTTAAGCAGACTGTGTTGGAATCTGCCCCTCCTGACACTGAAGTTCCCCACCCCTGCAATAACCAATGATGAGGACAGGTGTATGCTATCTCTGTGGTACTTGTAGGATTTGTGATTGTTTACTCTGTGTCGTTATCAAATTCTGAGATTGTGTGGACCCTGAGATGACTGGGTGGGTCTAATTTTGACCCTGTATGAAGTAAATAGAGAATAAACATGGTGGATTTCTTCTTTTTCATCCTTTTTTTAGAGTGCTTTCACTCCTGCATTGTTCGATCCAGACTTTTACTACTGTAAAATGTGTCAAAAACTGCAAAATTTGGTCTGATCCCAGTCTGGAGCTACTGAACTACGGTCTGGTTTGTTTGCAGTGTAAAATCACTTTTTAGTTGGTTCGGACTTTTTGACCAACTACAGGAATTTGAGGCAGACTATCATCACCAATTAAACAATAGAAGAAAAAAAAGGACTGGTTTTGTGCCAGCAAAGGTGTGTAAAGTATTCACATTCATTACTCTGTAGGTAGAAGTATAGATACTAGGGTTTAATATACTTCTACAGAAGTAGAAGTATCAGATAAAGTAAAAAAAATAGTTTCAAAACTATAACAAAAGTATAAAAGTAAAAGTAATATAAAATGGGGAAAAAATGCCATTAAGAACAAAAGCTTAGGACACGCCACAGAGTCCTATAGTTCACTACCCAACCTCCTCCCCAAAACACATTTTACTAAAAGCCATAATTACTAAAATTATATATTATTAAAATGTTACTTTTGATAGTATAATTTTGAGAGCACTAGGTTGTTCCCTGTTTTAGCTGCGTATATGCTGATTGTAAATGAATGTATTTTAGTAGAATGTAAATATATTATTAAAGAAGTTTAGTTGGACTGGAGTTTGTCTGGAGTTCTCTTGAGTCTCTGCACAGATCATCTTCATACTAGACTACATACGTCTGCTATGTTCGTGCTGGAGTGTGTGTGGGGCGGGGGGGCAGGATGTGTGCAGGTGATCACAGTAGAAACCAATAGGATGTCAGAATGGTATATGTTTATACTTCTCTACGTCCAGTCACAATCAGATTCACTCTATCTGGATGGAGAGATTTATCTGGATAGTTTTTTTTTTTTTTACAATTAGAAGCCGGAATGAAAACAAGCTGAAATTAAATATTTTTAAAATGTGAGGAGTTGAAAGTACAGATAATTGTATGAAAATGTAAAGAGTAGAAGTAAAAAGTATAGATAACCAAAATTTCTACAAAGTATTTGTATTTCCTACCTGACTTCAGGTTGCATCACGCAGCAGTATGGGTACAACAGATTATGCTGGTGATTCATGTATCTACTGTAACTGTAGATTAGTTTTCTATAACCTTATTTATAGAAAAAATATAATTTTACAGGAATCTGTTATGCTTATTCTGCTATGTGATTAACATGTACTCAAAGGGGGTAGGGTTTTGGCCGGGAAGCAGAATTCAGCAACCCCTGAAAACTGGAACTGACAGTATTCTACAGACCAGTCAGTCTGAAGCATAGTGAGACTCTGATCATGTAAGTTAGGACGACAGCAGAATGTAAAAAGCTAACCATACCATATGTCCAATATGCAGTGTTACAAACACATGAACCTCGGTGCCGCCACTGATACAGATTTTCAGGTGTTAAAAACCCTTAAATAGTTCAGTGTGATTTTTTTTCCAGCCTCACTCACAAAGCGACTGCACTACATTAATCTGCTATTATGCACAAATAATTAGAGCAAAGCGACGTCGTGATGGAGGGAAAAGGCGAGTGTTCGAACACAAGAGAGACAGAAAGAGAGAAAGAGAGACAGAGAGAGAAAGAAAAAGAGAGAGAGAGAGCCCTTATCTGTCACACACACCAGTCAGCAGATTGCCTAAACAAGCGTAAAACGAGCCCTTCAGGAAATGTCAAACCAAAAGGATTCAGTGTTTCTGCAGAGCCTACAGTTATGGCCTGTTTTCTACCAGCATCTTACTGAACAGTTCTCGTCCTGGCCTGTGTGGCACATGTGGTTTCCATATATTCAGTATATACAGCTCTGGAAAAAATTAAGAGACCACTTCAGTTTCTAAATCTTATTTATAGATATATTTTGAATAAAATGAAAATTGTTGTTTTATTCTATAAACTACGGACAACGTTTCTCCCAAATTACTAATAAAAATATTGTCATTTAGAGCATTTAATTGCAAAAAAGGAGAAATGGCTGAAATAACAAAAGACAGAACTTTCAGATCTCAAATAATGCAAATAAATCAGGTTCATATTCATAAAGTTTTAAGAGTTCAGAAATCAATATTTGGTGGAATAACCCTTGTTTTTAATCACAGTTTTCATGCATTTTGGCATGTTCTCCTCCACCAGTCTTACACACTGCTTTTGGATAACTTTATGCTGCTTTACTCCTGGTGCAAAAATTCAAGCAGTTCAGTTTGGTTTGATGGCTTGTGATCGTCCATCTTTCTCTTGATTATATTCCAGAGGTTTTCAATTTGGTAAAATCAAAGAAAATCATACTTCTTAAGTGGTCTCTTATTTTTTTCCAGAGCTGTATGTACATAAACATATAAATAAATCAAATAAAACCTCATATTTACAAAATGCAACTTAACAGGAGAAAAGCCCTCTTAACATTTTAGTGGAAGTTAATGTAAAAAGACTTTTTGTATTTCTAGATTCTCTATCTTGTTAAATAATATTGGTGTTTGGTGTCATAAAATTAATCCTAACAGTAATATCCACTGTAGCTGCTGAGCAAAATATCATGAGATGCGTAGCTCACCCCTCATAACTCTTTAATAAAAAAATGAAACCTACACTACTCTAAATGCTTGACTCACTCGATCCTGTTAATTCCCCCCCTGTCCTGACCGGTGAAAAGTCCTGCTACTGGGTTAACTTTCTGCCCCCCCCAGCCACCCACCCAGTGGAACAGGCCGCATAAACAAAGCTGCTAGGCAACTGAGCTAACCTTTTGAGGGAATTAAGCGGGGCTGCCGCGAGCGACCCTTTGTTAGTTCACATGACACGCCAGGAGTGGGCGTTCAATCCGGACTTTTCTGTCTGTTCTGCTGCCTGGAGAGCAGGCTGAAAGCCGCCGCTCTGCAAACATGTACAGTCCATTCCCTGCTCGCTGTGTATATCAGCTCTCAGCCTGATACATTATGGCTCCACAAGAGGAAAAGCTAGCTTGGGGTTTATGGAAAACAAGTTTTAGGACATGTTGCATTCTTTTAAAACACTGATTTAACTATTATATATATATTATATTATATATTATATATTCCCTCTATCACTAGTGATGCCCCAACACCAGGAGGGTGAAGACTAGCACACGCCTCGTCCGACACATGTAAAGTCAGACTCTGCCTCTTTTTGAACTGCTGCTGATGCAACATTGCCTAGTAGCATCACGGCACGCTCTGAGGAAAGCGCAGCAACTCGGTTCTGATACATCAGCTCACAGACGCAGCTTTGTTCTGATCCACATCGCCCTAGGAGTGATGTGAGGAGAGAGCACCATCTACTCACCCAGAGAGAGCAAGGCCAATTGTGCTTTCTCAGGGCTCCAGCAGCTGATGGCAAGCTACATGAACAGGATTCGAACTGGCAATCTCCTGATCATAGTGGCAGCGCTTAACCCGCTGGATCACTTGGAGCCCCATAACTATTATATTTTAACGACGAAAGAAAAATACATACATCAGTTTCATTTGCACAAGGGGCTCTTTTTGCTGTACATGTGTAAAGACAATGCATTCGGTTTGAATTTGGCTTGTAAGCGCTGCATCGTGGCTAGGTCACCTGTATGTGGTGGAGTAATACATGGAGAGCTTCGGTTACAGTGCATTACCGGCTAATAATGTCATTCATAGAACCATAGAACCTCTCAGCCAATCACATTGCAGGTTCAGAACTAACTGTGGTATAATAAAGTATACAGAGAAAAAGAAACACGACTACAGTCTGTAACCATAGAACTACAGAGTAAAAATATAGGATATATATTATTTGGTGCATAAAAAAATAGGAATAATAAAGCTTGACAGACTGTGCATTCAATATAACAAGTGCTACAGAGCTGTTTCTTTCTTGAAGACTCAAGGTCCACAGTTACATAAAACAAGAGACATCAACACTGCTAAAAGTGGGTCACCCATTTGAATGGCAATTAGTTCCCAGCAGCTTCTTTTGGAGTTCCCTGGAGGAACGGGTCGGAAGTGAGGGGAGTCTTTAGCCCAGCATCGCTCTGCTGTGCTCCCTGGACGCCTCTGTGAGCCAGAAGCCCTTTATGGTCGCTAGACTGATCCATTTCCCATCACAGATGAGACCCAAACACATGTACACACACACTCTTGTTTTATGTGGATGTGCCCAGCTGGCCTGGAGCCTGTGTATAACCCTGTAATACACACACACTAACACACACTCTAACAGGACCATCTTACTCTGAGTCAGTCAGTGTTTCTGGTTGACATTCTCTTTGACATTCTTTAACATGCATTTTGTCACAGATTAGCACCACTAACTCTGTCAAACTTTCCCATTCAGATTGAATATTAAAACTGTGGAGATTTACTAAACTTAACACAGCCTCACAACAGTAGTTCGAAATCAGATCTTTTCTTCTAAATAAAATAAATCATTGTTAAAGTACAATTTACACATTAGTTTTATGTACTAAAGTAAACTGGGGATTATAAAGGTTACTACACAAATTCTAAAGTTCTGTATAAAAGTGATCCAAACATACAGTACCATATAAAACTTTGTACACACCTTCTCATTCAGTGTTTTTCTTTTTTACAACTTTGTAAATGAATAGTGAAGTCATACAGACTGTAAAGGAACACATACAGAATCATGTAGTAACTTAAAAGTATTAAACAAACCAAAATACTCTGTGAATCATTTAGGTGCTTTTATCTGGGGTGCTGTTAACTTGTGCAACAGATGGAAATCTTGCTCTTCCTTTCCTGGGACGTTCCTGATTAGAGCCAGTTTTATCATAATGTCTTTGAGGATCTTTTTAAATGTTTTAAATGTTTCAGATTTACTGACCTTCATTTATTAAAGTATGTTTTTCTTTACTTAGTTGAGTAGTTCTTGCTTCTCACAATATGTATTAGAATATTACTCAAATATTCATTATTCACTGTATACCTGTAACTCTACCTCTTCACTACTTTACTTTAACTGATGCTCTCAAACACTTTATTAAGAGGCAAGAAGTATTGCCAAAAACCTGGCAACATGATACGTATCTCAGTACAGTGGATATGAATCAGAGTATTTTAAATATTGCAATACTATAGGCAGTGCTGGGCGATATGACAAAAAATTATATTGCGATATATTCCTTAATTTCGGTCGATACAATATAATTTCGATATCGATATAAACACTTTGAAAAACTGCTAAGAATCCCTACAATAGAAATCTGTACCTACTACTGTCTGAAACTTTAATTAAAGTCTCTTAAGCCTCCTCTCACAAAAACTATATAATACCTTATAAATACTTAACATACAAACAAAAAAATGAAATCCTCGTCAAACATAAACCTATAACCTGTATCCCTTTTTCCAATATAAATAACTTTTAATTACAACAGAGGCTGAGCTTCTTATTCCTTTGTAAACAAATTTAACAGATTAAAACAAAAGTGCTTCAACCGGGATAAAAAACACAAAAAGCCTTCATATACATGAAAGGAACATGATATCCCAGGCAAATAAACAAACCTATAGGCTTTATCAACTATAAATAAATTAAAGTTACAACATAAGCTACAAAAGCGAACTGACGTCAGCGAACTGATGACAGTAAAAAACGCCTGTCTGTGACAGATTTTGTAAATAAAACATATCGGAATACAGCAAAAATTATATCACTGTTATTGAAACATTTCTTAGTGCGATAAATACCGATATCGGATTATTGTCCAGGCCTAACTATAGGCAAGCATATAGATTGCGATTGTCTCATGATATTTCAATATAGAAATATTTCTGTGCACCGCTATAGTTCACCCAGTGATGATAAATGAAGCTGGAGTCTGTAGGTGTTTGATTTGTAGTTTGTGATGGTTGTGGTGATTCAGTTTCAGTTATTCGAGTGATCTGTGGAGGACGTCGGTGTGGGTCGTTATATGAGCTCATTTCTACTGCTGCATATAATGATGATTTTATATCTGTATTTGATTAGTGGGTGTAGCTCATGAAATGTGATTAGAAAGGTTTTAACTTAAATCAAATGATGCATCTCTTTTACTTTCTCTCTCCTTTTCTCTCTCTCTCTTTCTCTCTGTCTCTCTATCTGTGTCTCTTACTATCTCTCTGACTTCCTCTATCTGTCTCCCTCTTTCCGCTCTCTTCTCTCTCTCTGTCTCTCTTTCTGATTCTTTCCCTCTCTCTCTTTCTCATTCACTCTCTCTCTCTCTCTCTCTCTCTCTCTGTTTGTCTCTCTTTCTGTTTCTTTATCTCTCTTTCCCTCTCACTCTCTCTTTCACTCTCTGTCTTTTTTGCTGTTTCTCCTTCTCTCTCTCTCTTACACTCTGTGTCGCTCTCTTTATGTCTCTCTTTCTGTCTCACTGTCTCTCTTTCTCTGTCTGTTTGTCACTCTTTCTCTCTGTCTCTGTTCCTTCTCTCTCTCACTCACTTTCTGTGTCACTCTCTCTCTCTCTCTCTCTCTCAGGCTGAGGGCAGGATCAGGATGTCGGGCGCTGCGGAGCCGGAGGGGAAGGAGTTGAGTCCGGTGGATTTCATCCAGCTGCAGCAGTACATAGACTGTGAGTCTCGCTCGCCCACACACCGCTCAGCCTCGCTCTCCTCTCATCACCCACCAACGTGCGAATGTGCTGGATGCTGTGTGTGTGTGTGTGTGTGTGTGTGTGTGTGGCCTGTAGCTTTAGAGTGCTGTGTGTCAGACTTTCAGAGAAGCTCATTTTATTCTCAAACACACTGTAAATGTTTCTACACTAAAACGCTGCGTTACATCAGAACCGGTATTACTAAACACAGACTGAACCAGACTGTGCTGAAGTCATATATGCTGAAATACATGCTGAAGTGATGTCCACACACAGAAGACTCCTAGACTACATACGTCTGCTAGGTTCTTGCTGGAGTGTGTGTGTGTGTGGGGGGGGGGGGGGGGGGGGGGCATGACGTGTGCAGGTGTGATGGATCATAGTATAAACCAATAGGGAGTCAGAATGGTACATGTTTATACTTTTCTACATCCAATCACAATCAGATTCACTCTATCTGGATGGAGAGATTTATATGGATAGTTGTTTTATTGAACGATGGGAAGCCGGAATGAAAACAAGCTGAAATGAAATAGGAGTAACAAAGCTAAATGTAGGGAGTAGAAAGTTCAGATAATTGTGTGAAAATGCAAGAAGAAGAAGAAAAAAGTCATCTAAAAAATATTTACTCTAAAAAGTATAGATAACCAACATTTCTACTTAAGTAAGATAACAAAGTATTTGTACTGATTGTACCTGATGATTATGTCACTGGTTCTCAGTAGCAACCAATCAACAACGACATACTAATAAGCATTAAGCATATTAATGACTAACACTAAGTGCCTTTTTGGATTGAAAATGAAAAAGAAGCCGTGGTTTCTAAAAAAACAAGGCTAAAGTTTTGCTATAACAGAAAATATATAACAGCAAACATTGTATTAATATGGAACTACTGTAAATATATTTTCCAACCACTTTAGTAGTTTTTATAAGATTGTTTCAGAAGCACTTTTAGTTTGAATTAATCTTGTAGAATTTAATAAAGTAATAATTTTCCAATAATGTTTGAACACCCAAAGATGTACACAAATAGATTACTTAACCTAATAATGTAATACCATTTATAATTATGTAAGATTGAGTGTTTAACTTTTTAACTTTTATTACATTAATGACTTTAGCCATTACAAATTTTTGGTTCAAGTGATTATTTTAATAATAAAGTTAATAACCGTTTTGACTATGTTTTTAAATGTTTTATTTTTTGATTATACTGTGTATTTCTGGTATTACTTTATTAAGTTTATTTTTAAGAATTTAATACAAAATTAAGTGCCTACAAGCCTTTAACACAAACAGCCGTGTTTCAGACCCAGAGTTAAGCTGTAGGATACATTAGTTTTGCACCTTTCAAATTATTATTATGTTTATACATTGAAAGATTTTGCTTTAATCTGAAAAATAACAAAATACATTATGCTATCATAGTAATTTTATGATGAATAGTGGATAAAGTAATTGTAGACCATCTTTGTTACACAAGCCATAAAATACACAAAGGTACCTGACTGTGTTGATGTAATATGACTTATTCATGTGACAGTGATGTACACAAGTCACTCAAGTAACTTCAGTTCATTACTGTGATGTGTCTGATGTTTCACTCTGTGTGTGTTTGTGTGTGTGTGTGTGTGTGTGTGTGTGTGTGTGTACAGACTGCAGTCTGAAGGTGAAGGATGTGCTGAGGGAGTTTGATGCAGATGGCCGCTTGGCGCAGTACAGGCATGGAGAGGTGAGAGAAGGGCTGCCAAAGTCAAACGCTGTACACCACACGACCTGCCCTTTACATCCTGCCAAACCAGACCACCACACTGAGGAGACCCCTCACTGCGGCGCAGGGCCCAGCACAACACTCCCACTCACACACACACACACACACACACACACACACACACTCACACACACAAAAAACAAGTCTTCTACACGTCTTCATATTTGATCCTTGTCAGCAAGACTATCACAATTATGAAGTTTTAAATTGCACATTATATAATTTATCCCTTTTTAAAGCAATTATGCTGCTATTATGGGTCATTTTTCTGGGAATTCAGTCAATGGTATAATTATTGATGTGAATTAGAGAATTATGATATGGGTAATATGATAAGCAACAGACATGTATCTGTACACTTGGACACTGCTGGTCAGTTGTTTTATTAATATGAATTAAATATACAATACCAGTCATTCTCATTAATATTTGTTCTTTATTTGTATTATTTACTACATTGTAGATTACCGGTAATATTAAAACTTAGAAATATGAAGGAACAAACAAAACTGTGTTTGGCTTCACAAACACCTGATATAAAAACCCAACCCTAGTGGTTTAGGATGAGGTTGGAGCTCAGAGTGAAGGAAAAGCAGTTAAGCTTTTCAAGAGTTAAGCACCTTTATAAGAACTCCTTTAAGACAGTTGAAGAAACATTCTACCTCATGAACGACCACGTTCTACTTTGAAGAAAACATATTTTGGTTTGTTTAACAACTTTTTATTTATTCATAATTGCATATGCGTTCCTTCATAGTTTTGATTTCTTCAGTATTAATATACAATGTAGAAAAAACACATTAAATGAGAAGGGGTGTGTCTGAACTTTGACTGGTACTGTATAACATTTATAACATTCAGAGTCGACAGAGCTTCGATGTTATTGCTGTCGATTATAAAACTTGTATTTTAAAAATGACAACTTTACAAAAATCGATCAATCGGTTCAATAAAAGAACTGCCAGATTAACACTTTAAAAAGTGAAAAATAGCGATACATAAAGAATAATTGCCAGATTAACATTGTAAAAAAGTGAAAAATAAAGATATATAAAGAATAACCGCCAGATTAAGACTGTTAAAAAGTGAGAAAAAATGATACATAAAGAATAACTGTCAGATTAACACTGTAAAAAGTGTAAAATAGTGATAAAGAAAGAATAACTGCCAGATTAACACTGTAAAAAGTGTAAAATAGTGATAAAGAAAGAATAACTGCCAGATTAACACTGTAAAAGATGAAAAATAGCAACATATAAAGAATAACTGCCAGTTTAACACTGTAAAAAGTGAGAAATAATGATACATAAAGAATAACTGCCAGATAAACACTGTAAATAGTGAAAAAATAGCAATATATAAAGAATAACTGCAAGATTAACACTGTAAAAAGTGTAAAATAGTGATAAAGAAAGAATAACTGCCAGATTACCACTGTAAAAGATGAAAAATACCAACATGTAAAGAATAACTGTCAGATCACATATACATGCTGGAAGAGGGTGTTCACAGAAGCTGATTAAGCTGCAGTTATTGGGTGTGTGCTGTGTTACGGTTGTAAACGCTGGATCAGCACACATCTGCATACTGTACACACAGCGAGTCAGCTGTTGTGTCATTTGACTCCAACACAACTTTCTCAGGCTTAAAAAATGCTTAATAGTTGAATCAGACATTACACACAAATAAAATCTGATCTGTGGGAAACAGTGTGTGACTGTACATGAGCATATGAGCATTGTTTTTGTAAATAATGAATTAAAACAGATGTTTTGGTTACTGTGTAGAGTTAAGTTTATATTTGGTTAAATTCTGTTAAAATCTAGAATTTGAAACGTACATGTCTCTGCTGCCATGCAAAAACTTTGTTTTAGCAAAATGGTAGCTTTTGACAAAAAAAAAAAGGAAAAATATTCCCAGCTTTTAATGAAAGTCAATGTAAAATAAAATAATTCCATATAATTTCAGAGCTTTTCTATTGGTCCATTTATCATGTAATTTGGACAAATATGTGAAACACAAATTTTATTTATAATATATGTAATTTTGTTGATAGGTGGTTGTAGTAGAGTCGCTAGTTGGTTACTATGGGATCTCAGGTGGTTGCTTGGTAAAAAGAAGTAGGCAAAGATTGTGTGATATTGATACTTTTACATATATAAAACACTAAACCACTAAAGATGGACACATTCATTTTGTTAGTGCGAGCCTCTGATTGTGTTTCAGCTCAATTGGCTGATCGGAGATACCGATTAAGGGAGGGGCTAGACCAGTCCAGGCACATGTTTGTGTTGTTAGTAGTGTTTAGCTACTCACTGTATGGGTTTAGTGTTGTACTCTGGAACGGGGTATCCGGTTAGTGGTGTTAAAAGTTTTTATTCTCTTTCCTCCGTAAGGCACAGTTAGTTTTACACATTCTACAAATATGTGAGTGAGAAGAAAGACACTGGCTCTTAATGAGGAAGTGTCTCAAGCTCCATAGAACCATCTAGCAGTTGAATGAGAACCTGCAGCTACCTTTGACAGCTAAACCTCTATAGTGAGTCTCACACAGAGCTGTTGTAATCTTTAATTCTTAAATATGATCTAATCTGCTCTTAGTATTAGCTAGTGAAATACTGTCCAAGCGATAGATTTCGGCTAAAATCATCTGACACCAGTATGTAGACAATGGATCTTTCCGTCTCTGTAAAATACATATAGTACATACCGTCACTGTCCAATGAAAAACACTTATCTTTAAAACAGCAACTTTAGAGGAGAGAGAAAAAACCTTCTACACTTTCAATGGAAGTCAATGTAAAAAGAGTTTATTTCAGGTCATTTTGAAGAGTTTCTATTGGTTTGTTCATCAAGAAATTTTGGCACAGTGTGAGGGACAGTTTGTCTGTTTAAATAATGTAGCAAACTAAAAATCGACAAAAATGGAGAAGTGTTTTTCATTGGACAGCAACGATATGGAACATATTGTTATCACATACACATATGTAATTACAGTAAACACATCAGAAGAATATTTGTTTGTGTGTGTGTTTTGTGTGTATGTGTGTTTGTGTGTGTGTCAGACAGACGGGAGGGTCTAAGTGCACTGTACGTCATAATTTTTCCACTTCCACACCAAAGCAGTGCAGGTGTCCTCCGGGCTTTGAAGTTTGAATATGTCTGGGAGAAAGAGGACAGCGTTAGTGGTTCTGTTCTGAAAGAGGGAACAGGGTCTGGGTTTGTAGTGCAGATCCAGAGGGACACCTCCTCAGACTCCCGCAGGAGCTCCAGTGTTATGGCTCACTTCATTCATCTGCAGTTCCGGTTACATCTTACATATCTCACTTATACTGCCAGTGCATGTCTCACAACCTTCTGTAGAGCAGCTGGTCAGCTGTGTGTCCACTCTGATCAGAGATCAGGGATCAGCGTGTGGGATTGGAGCATTTTGTGTACTGCTTGGTTTTTCTTTACTGTATATAAAAGGAGATCAAATGCTGGATGCACTGTAAGAGTAAAAGTAAGATGGTTATAGTGTGAAGTATATACATTTCCATGCACATTTTTGTTTAACGATAGTAAGGAATGCATTTCTTTAATATTTTAAGGAAAAAAACATCAGTCAAACATCTGATTCTCACCTTAATCAGTTTCAAATATCCGTTCACATTAGTAAATATGCCCAATCTTGAGAAGCTATCATTAATGCTAACAGGCGTTAGAACTGGAATCTGCCAAAATCTGGAGGTAATTATTATTTTTTTGTATTGAGATCGGAAATTAAATCTCTGAATTGTACAAATCGGTAAATTAATTTTTTTTAACTAATTAGAAAATTGGAATAGAATAAAATCTGAATCTGGGACTTTTGATTTAAAAATGTATCTAGAATTTAGAATTGTCCAAAATCTTTAATTGGAAAACGCGATCAGACAAAATCTAAATCAGTAGATCAGATTAGAAAAATAGAAATCAGAATCAGCAAAAATTGGAATCAGTAGTTAAGGTTAGAAAACAATAAATTGAAAATTGTATTTTAATTTTAAAATCTGAATTAAAAAGCTGTATTCAAAAAGAAAAATGGAAATCAAATTAAGCAAAAATCTTAATTGTCAGTTCAGATTTAATAAAAACATTGGAGATCATAATCTGGTAAATCTGAATCGGTTTAGATTAAAAAAATGAAAATCAGAATGGGCCAAAATCTGAGTTTTTTGGGGGGTAAATCAGAAGCTGCAAAGGAAACTGCAGTTTATTTCTAAATATAAGTTCTGTGAACTAAGTATAGGATTTTGTGACAGTGGACCCCTTTACTGTATTAACCATATTCAAATTACAACTAGTGTGGAGGTGAAAATACAATTTGACATTTAAGGGCCTCTCTAAAATGGTAGTTTTTGACACTAAGTATTTCTGGCTCTGATAGAATAGCTCATGCTCTTTATATATCAAAATAAATGCGAGCACACTGAGTAATCATATTATTAACAGGGATGAGTATTAAAGGGTCAAGAACAGAGACTTTTTGTGAGTTAAATCACCCATAAAAGAGTGCCTGCGATAATGAAAATGACAAATTGATTCACTGTGTATTATGTAACACCAAGGTTACAGAAAGTACCCGTTGAATTATTCAGAAGAGTGTGAGAGAGATGGTGATGAACGAGTATGTAGAAGCACTCCAGCTGGTTCATTATTGAAAGGGCACTGTTTGTCTGTTTCTCAGTGCATTGATGAGCATGGCTTCCGGCTCTTCCTCAAGACGTATCTGGAGGTGGAGGATTTCCCAGCGGACCTCTGCCAACGTCTCTTCAGATCCTTCCAAACCTCAGACCAGACCAGTGAGTTTCTTTCTCTCGTATATCTCTCATATATTCTCTCATAAACAACACATCATCGATAAACCTTTGTTTTGTGCTACGTAAACAAGAGTTTTTTTCATGTGTAAAGAGGAATAACATCGAACGATGATTTAAAATGAATATATTAGACATTGCAGGGATGGTCACAAATTAATTACAATATTTTGTCCTCTCTTAACTTATGAAATCTTAGAAACTGTTGCTTTAAGTGACATTTAAGTGTTTTAAAAGTTAGCATAGATCCTCAATGATGAATAAACCCTGCTTCTGTCTGTCCCATCCCCGTCTTTAAGGGGAGGTGTTTCTGAAGGATGTGTCCTGTTATTTCTCGCTGCTGGAGGATGGGCAGCCTCGAGACAAACTGGAGTGTGAGTCTGAACTTGTTCTAACATGAATCTGTTTCCATTAGCTCATCAGCGCTAGCAGCTAAACCCATCTCTTTTCCTGCAGTTGCTTTCAGGCTGTACGACCGAGACGGCAACGGAGTCCTGGACAGTTCTGTAAGTGGCTTTTGAGAGTTTCAGTGGTCTGTTCACTCACACAAGTAATAAAGGCCAGAGCGGTTCTGTGGGATTGTCTCCAGAGCTGCTCATTAAATATGCAAGACCTTTACTGAATACTACCCAGTACAATTAGCAATTAGCATCTACTAGTGGGTCCATTAGCATGAGCATATGTCATGATACATTTAACCCTTTATAGCGACCTTTCAGTTGAGGCTTTTCAGGGTTTCTGTTGAGCATTTTTAGGACAGAGCACTTGGCCTCGTAAAGTGTTTATGAATAATGAGAAAAAGCTGTTAATCAGCTTTGTGAAATCTCCTCTCTCCCGCCGGCAGGAAGTGGACCGGATTATTGCCCAAATGATGCATGCAGCCGACTACCTGGGCTGGGACGTGTCAGAACTAAGGCCTGTGAGTTGACTTTCACGTGTGTGTGTGTGTGTGTGTGTGTGTGTGTGTGTGTGTGTGATTACTCAAATAGAGTGAATAGTGTGCTTTATCTATCTACACCCTCAATGATAGAATCATAGAATTATTACTGATTATTGTATGATATGTGTTGTTGTAAACAGTTTAGTTAAGATAGCAGCAGCAGTAGTAGTAATAGCAGTGGTACTACTACAAGTAGTAGTAGTACTAGTAGTATCAGAAATAATAGTAAGTGGTGGAATAATTAGTAATAGTAGAAGTGCTAGTAGTAGGATTAGGTAGTAACAGTAATAGTAGTGCTACTGGTAGCAGTAGTTAAAGGTGTGGCAGTGATGGTGGTGCTAGTAGTAGAAGTAAGAGTATTAACAGTAGTAATATAATTATTATAATTAGTAGTTATTTAATATTAACATTAAATAACAATGCACTGCTTCCACCCTCTGTACTGTTAATGTGCTTTTATTCATATTTGCTAAACCTCTGTTACCAAACCTATTACTCTGTATATATATAAGTATATAAGTATATATAGTCATATATATATATATATATATATATATATATATATATATATATATATATATATATATACAGCTGTGGAAACAAATAAGAGACCACTTAAAAATTATGAGTTTCTTTGATTTTACCAAATTGAAAATCTCTAAATTTTAATCAAGAGGAAGATGGATGATCACAAGCCATCAAACCAAACTGAACTGCTTGAATTTTTGCACCAGGAGTAAAGGCATAAAGTTATCCAAAAGCAGTGTGTAAGACTGGTGGAGGAAAGCATGTCAAGATGCGTGAAAATGTAACGGCAGACAGAATAGAGTGACGCTAGCCGAGTAAAATGAACAGACTGGTTTATTTACAGGCTGATAACCAGATATTACAGATACAGAAGCCAAGCAAACAATATTCTCACCGAATACTGAAGCCGTAGTAGTATAAACAGTCTGTGTTCGAAACCAAAAGACAGTCCAACCAAACATCAAATCCAAAAGGGGCAAAACAAGAGACATAAACCGATAAACCAGAAAGTAGGGTCGTAACGAAAAGGGACTAGAAGAACACATGAGAAAACGCTTAGTATGCAACCAAAGTCGACAATACTTCGCGAAGATAATATACATAATGCAGCCTTAAATACAAAATACATGATGAGCATAACCCGGAACTTCCTCAGAACACAGGTGAATCTGAGCGTCGGAGCGTAACGTGATTGGGCGAAGGAGAGCGACTGACGGTGACGTCATAAACCATAGGATTCTGGGAAATAGAGTCCGGAAGTGTGGGAGGAGAGTCAGGCGACATGACAGAAAACTGTGATTAAAAACAGGGTTATTCCACCAAATATTGATTCCAGAAACTTTTAAAACTTTATGAATATTAACTTTTTTTTTTTTTTTTTTTGCATTATTTGAGGTCTGAAAGCTCCGGATCCATGTAAAACACCAATGATAGTTGTACTCAAACATATACCTATAAATAGCAAAATCAGAGAAACTGATTCAGAAACTGAAATGGACTCTTACTCACTGCACCATCTGTCATGATAGCAATGGCACTTAATGTCAGTGACACTGTATATTGCGCTTCTGCTTAGATGCTAAATGCATTTTATTGCATTTATATAAATCTAATTTGATCTAATAGTAGTAGATGTAGATGTGGCAGTGATAATAGCAGCAGTAATAGAAGTAGAAATAGTAGTAGCAGTAGAGGTTGCAATAGTATTAGTAGTAGCAGTAGTGGTCATTGTTGTAATAGTAGTTGTAGTAGGATAACACAAAATACAGAAAACCGTGGTGATATGACCCCCCCCCCCCCCCCCCTCTCTCTCTCTCTCTCTCTCTCTCTCTCTCTCTCTCTCTCTGGCAGGTGCTGAAGGACATGATGACAGCAATTGACTCAGACAGCAGTGGAACTGTGTCGTTAGATGAGTGGGTGGAGGGGGGAATGAATAACGTCCCTCTACTGGTCCTGCTGGGACTAAAGGTGAGACACACACATAAAATCAATGGGAAAGGGGTCCATACTCTGTGTATAGGCTTATATATTGCTGCTTTAAATATCTTCTTTAATTATGGTGTATGATGTATATTCTGCACTGTCTTTTACTTTATTTTAGGTTAACTCCCATATCTCAAAATGACCCAAAAAATTGGATCCTATTGACGGTGCCAAGACCCTACTGGGTTCAATCTCATGATCTTGTTATACTTGATAAGCAAGCAGTTCGACCCCTCTTTAGAGTGGCAATGCTGTCTAACTATCTGCTTGTCGAGTGGCAGAACATCAGCAGTTCAAATCCCATCAACACCATAACCCTCTCCAGTCTGGAGTGGAGAATAGGAAGATCCCACCATGTACCAAGTAAATAAATGTATATTATATCAATATCAGATCATTTTGCAGCTCATTTTGGATGTTTTTGATGCTCAATTTAATTCAGTATATTCAAAGTAAGCTGAGTTTGATGCTCTGCTGATGCTCCGTAATCAGTTACTCTATGATGTTAAGTTGGTCTTACCACATTTAACATACAGTGGAGATATCATAGAAGCTGCAGGCTGTTGGTTAAAGTAATTTAGACAGACAGTTTTTCTTCTTTTTTTTTTTTTTAAACACATTTGTACGTTCATGAACTTTTTATTCCTCTTTCACTCTAACACAGAGGCAGGTACTGTATGGGTAGGTGGGAAGTGTGTGAGAACAAAACTCCCCACATCTCCTTTCGAGATTTTTGAGATGGGAAGTGACATTTTGGTGGCCATGGCATTTGACACAGAAAACTTCAGTTCAGGGTTTTCACCTAACGCAAATGTGTAGCTTATATAAAGTATATAACTAGAACAGTGCATTTTCTGAAGGAAATGCAGAATTTTTGTGCAGATGAATGGGAGGTAAGAAAAACGGCATATACGGATGAGTGCAATCAGTCAGTATGGCAGTGAATTAGAGCTTGGGGGTCTGTCTAGGTCTAGACCTTGGGCATGGACGAAAATGAATGGGAGTAAATGAGGAAACTGGGGATAAATCACGACAAACAGATGAGCACAGTTAGTCAGTGTGGCAGTGAATTAGAGCTTGGGGACCTGCCCTGAAAGAGTGCATGCAGTATTGCAGTGGTGGCCACCGGGCAAATTCATTTCTAGGCCTTGAATGTGGACAAAAAAGAATAGGGAATAGAGAATCTTACACTCTGCACAAGGTGTGCCCTGATGCTCATTGCTATCTTGGGTGGAATGATAGATGAAACAATGACAGAATTTCAAAAGACACTCTAGTACTTGGGCGTTTGTGTAAATGCATGGGAGTGAAGGGAAAGAAATAGATAATTGCAGATTAGTAAAAGATTTTAGCCTCAAAATTGCAGAGTTCAGTCACAGAAAATCATTTATTTTTTTTCTGGAGTCTGGTAGTGTAAACTCTTCCCAAGCTCGAGTCTGAACCCACTCCATCAGCAGCCAATGAAAAAAGACCTTTCCCAAAGTAACCGTTTATAAATTAAACCTCACATAGGCAAGTTTTATTCTAATTTTCTGTTCCATCATATAATGTTATCACTATTGCAGCAGCTGGAATCATTTCTGTTGCACTAAGTGTTGCCGGTGACTGTTTTGCTCCTCCAGCTGCTGATGTAATGTATCATGCCTAGTTGTATAGTCTGTGCTCTATATTGGTTCAGATTCTATAAAAATCAGCAAAAAAACAGCCGTGCAGTGTAATATACAGGAGTTGGACATTGAAACTGAAACACCTGTCATTTTAGTGTGGGAGGTTTCATGGATAAATTGAAGCAGCCTGGTGGCCAATCTTCATTAATTGCACATTGCACCAGTAAGAGCAGAGTGTGAAGGTTCAATTAGCAGGGTAAGAGCACAGTTTTCAAAAGAGCACAAATTGTTGGTGCACGTCTTGCTGGCGCATCTGTGACCAAGACAGCAAGTCTTTGTGATGCATCAAGAGCCACGGTATCCAGGATAATGTCAGCATACCACCAAGAATGACCAACCACATCCAACAGGATTAACTGTGGACGCTGTAAGAGGAAGCTGTATGAAAGGGATGTTCGGGTGCTAACCCGGATTGTATTCAAAAAACATAAAACCACGGCTGATCAAATCACGGCAGAATTTAATGTGCACCTCAACTGTCCGTCACCACAATAAATAATTGTGGTCTAAAACCAGGTGTTTCAGTTTCATTGTCCAACCCCTGTATATCCAGTCTGTTTATACCCTGCTCCCACTTTAACAGTCGTGTAGTTTATCCAAAGATTTAGTGAGCACTGCAGAAACATGAATATTCACAGTGCTGAATCCGCCCTGGAGCAGACACCACAGTGTCTTTACACCCCTTTACTGTCTCTCACTTATGCTCATACATGCAGTAGCACACCAGCACATCGCTGCTGCGGATCTGTTACTTTAGTTCTGGCTGTTTGTGAGTGAGAGACTTCTCCTAGCTTTCCTCACTAAATGTGACAATGAACCATCTGCTGTGACAGGAAGTGGCTCTTTGACTGACATATTTGAACATATTTCTACAGAACATCTGCCAAAGCTCAAAGAGACAATATTTAAAATGCTAATAGCAGTTTAACACTTCATTAATATTATTTCCCAACTGGGTTTTTTGTCCAAATTAGAAAATTGAGACACCACAGAAACACATCCACACAGACCAAAGTGTATTGCTGTGCATAGCAATGCACAACTAAATCTTATCATTTCTATATAACTATAGTGTCGTGAACATTGCATACTTTTTTTTTCAGTCCAGCGATATCTGGATAAACAGTACCAAGTTTGGACACACCTTAAAATAAGAGTTTTTGTTTTGTTTTGTTTTTCTCTTTATTGTAAATTAATAATGAAGTCATCCACACTTACATAGATAGAAATACATAGAAAACCGTGTAGTAAACTTGCTGATTAACTTATCTGGTGCAACAGAGGTAACTCTGAGTCTTCTTTTCCTGGAGCCGTCCTGATGAGTGCCAGTTTCATCATAACATTTTTGATGTTTTTTATGGCGACTGCACTTGAGGATACTTCCTAAAATATTTCAGATGACCTGACCTTCATTTTTATAGTGAATTTTTCTTTACTTAGTTGAGTAGTTCTTGCTTCTCATAATATGGATTATAACTTTACTCAAATAGAGCTATTCACTGTATACCAACTCTACCTCTTCACTACTTTACAACTGATGCTCTCAAACCAAATGCCAAGTTGTGCAAAGCTGTCATCTAAGCAAGAGGTGCCTACTTTGAAGAATCTAAAATAACTTTTTTGTTTAGTAAGTAATTCCATATGTTTTTTCTGCATAGTTCGGATGACTTTAGTATTAATCTAAAATGCAGAGTGTCCAACTGTTTGACTGGTACTGTATTATGCTGGATTATCATGCTCTGGAAGCCTAACCGTTGTATATACAATACGTACAATTAAACAGTTGGGGATAATCACAATTAAATATATATATTACTCACTTGTATTAGTATTTTACTCATTAGGGGCACAGAGTGGACTGCTGTTTTGAATCCCGGTCATGCAGCTTGTCTTCAGCTGCCGGAGCCCTGAGAGAGCACAATTGGCCTTGCTCTCTCTGGGTGGGTACAGTAGATGACGCTTTTTCTCCTCATCACTCCTAGGGTGATGTCGATCAGCACAAGGCGTCTGTGAGCTGATGTATCGGAACCGACTCGCTGTGCTTTCCTCCGAGCGTTAGCGCTGTGATGCTACTCTGCATTTCTGGCACTGACTCTGGCATTTCACAGGAATGTGTCAGTTCTCTTTACTTTCAATCAGCCAGAAATCACTCCAAAATGTGTGAAGTTTTTCAGAACATATCTCTGCACTTATTGGACTCTGACATTGGCCTTTTTCACCCTGAGGAGCAAACCGTCCATGTTCATAAATAAAGATAGATGTGTGTCCTGATGCACAGAAGTACAGCCAATCAGAAAGCCACAGTGACACAAAGTGCATGTCAGGTGCTCAGATTATATGTGGGCAGAGTGCTTAAGGCTTAGACTAGATGCCAGCTTGAGAATCACCTTAATTTTTTGCTGTTTTACCACTTCCTACTGGTATCTGTACCTGTGTTTCTTACCTGCACTGTCTATCTGTGTGTCTTATTTATAAAAATACTATATGTGATCATGCTGTGCTGCATGTGTGGGAGGATAGATTAAATGCAGTGAGGATTTATATTATATAGCTGCCAGTGCAGCATGATAGTACACAGTACATTACAACAGCATGAACAGAAGCTTGTTAAACTCTTTAAAAAAAAAACATTTAAAATGCTCAGGGTTCACAATGATTTAATTTGATTTCATTTAATTAGTTTAGTATGAATAATGGTATACAGATTGACTGCAGGATCTGTTTGCACATTAGTGGAATATAACAAGACAAATTGTATTTAAAAATAATCTGAGAGGTTTACATGAACAACCAGCATATTGTTGATGTCCTGCAAAACGTTTTTCACTTTTTGACAATGTGAATATAGTGCTATACATTTTATCAGAATTTCAGAATAAATGGCTAGAATAGAAATGCCCCAATCTGACCTGGAATGCAGTCTGTTAACATTGACTTACATTGAGTTACTACTATTAAAGTTACTAAAATTAAATATCAAAACTATCAAAAAATAAATAAGATGACTCAAAATTAGATATTTCACTTCTCTGCATATCTCTGCATTCAGAGTAGATTAGTAAAAAACTTGGTCTCTTTTTTCTAATATAAAAGATGAGTTCCAAATCAGATGTGCATTACCTTTTTTTATGTTTTTATTTTTTACAAGCTGTCTGCAACCCGCCCAGAACATGACCACAACCAACTTTTGGGTCCTGACCCATCAGTTGAGAAACGCTAGTCTATACCATATTTAAGTTAATTATGTTCTGTTGCAGGTCATCTAAACTAGAAAGCACAAAATGTATATTGTATATATAACCTACAACATACACTATACAATACTTATTCCACTTTGCTTAGTTTTGCTTAGTTTGCATTCTTTTTGTAAGTACGGTCAGCTAATCACATTTTACAGTGTATAATCCGTTTTAGCCTTCCAGAATTTATGTAGTTTGATCTAAATAATCGCCTGTAAATTGATGCATCACAAAGCATTTTTACACCCCAGATTATTAACCTTTTAAGATGAAGATGACTCACATTGACGGTTCTGTTTGCATGTGAGATGTGAGCAACGGCGCCTAGCAAAGCCACATATCAGTCCCAGGGACTTCCCCTTAGACTATTTCTACCTACCCCAGTGTGCGCTTGAGGTGAGGGGGGTGCGCTGTGTGCTTACAGGTCTGGTCACAGTTTATTTTGGTGGCTTACACTGTCCTGTCTGTCTGTCTATCTATCTGTGAGCCTGGTCTAGGGCTCCCTGAGTCACCAAACTATCAGCTAATGGCTCTCACTATAAAAAGACCATTGCCAGTCTCTGCAAAAACACTCACAAGCAAGAGTGGGGTTGTTGGCACTTCTAATTAGTGCATTCTATTAGCTACTTCAAGCTGCACCCATTGCTGACGCAGATGTGCAAATGCAGAAACACAGCTTGTCTAGCCCCTTAACGAAGTACTGCCAATAGTATAACAAGACAGACTGCAACAGATGAACAAGAACCTGTTGGCACATTGCTTAGTTCCATGCAGCTATTGGTTAGAGGTGTATAAAGTCTTCCAGTATTGAGCTGTGAAGCAGTGGAACTGTGTTCTCTAGAATGGTGGTGCTCTATATAATACTCTTCATTAACTCATAAGTAAAGACAGGTGTGAGAAATCAGTACTCAGGAGAGAATGAGCTAGAGAACTGCAGAATCACAGCACTAAGCACATTATGGATTGTTTAAATACATTCAAGGGCCACATATAAAAGTGACTTAAATCTGGTTTGAAAAGAAAGGATTTGACATGCAACTCAGCCCTGCAGCAGTTTCAGTGCCAACAGTACCACAGGAACTAGAATCTAGAGCAGTGTGGGCTGCTTTGATAATGATGATTAAGGTCACGCAATAAAACTAATGCGTTCAGCTAATTTAAGTTGCACCCATTGCTGATACAGATGTGCAAATGCATTGTCTAGATTGTCTAGACAATACTAGAGAAGTATTGCCAATATAAAACAAACAGATATACATGAATTAAATCAAAATTAGCAGTCCTAATAAGTGGGTGGGGTAATTGGTCTTCCAAATTGAGGAGAACATATAATAAAATAAACAAATAAATTACAAAAAAGACTAACAAGATCATGCTAATGGTAATATTAAAACAAACACTTACACAAACTCACAAATATACGTCCAAGGAACACATAGGGCCATGTAGGTAAACTGTTAGTGGCACACCATGCAGCTTGATTTAAGGCGTATCAGTGTGTCTTTGCTATCATAATGACAGGAAAAGTACACTTTGTGCAGCTAGAAATGTGCAAAAAGCATGAACTATTTCTCCTGATTAATCATAGGTGTGTTTTGGGCGTAACATGAAATAAACCAATCAGCGTTTCACTTCCCATTCCATTTAAAATCTTTAGTAAACAAAGTTTACTAAACAAAGTAAGAAAATGGTTGACTGTGACCATTATAAACTCCAAAGCCCACCCTACCCTATTAAAAAGTTCTCTACATGCTTACTGGGAAATTCCAACATAATGTACTGTACAGGGGTTGGAGAATGAAACTGAAACACCTGTCAATTTAGTGTGGGAGGTTTCATGGCTAAATTGGAGCCATTAATTGCACATTGCACCAGTAAGAGCAGAATGTGAAGGTTCAGTTAGCAGGGTAAGAGCACAGTTTTCTCAAAATAATGCACACAACATTATGGGTGGTGACATACCAGAGTTCAAAAGAGGACAAATTGTTGGTGCACATCTTGCTGGCGCATCTGTGACCAAGACAGCAAGTCTTTGTGATGTATCAAGAGCCACGGTATCCAGGGTAATGTCAGCATACCACCAAGAAGGACCAACCACATCCAACAGGATTAACTGTGGATGCTGTAAGTGGAAGCTGTCTGAAAGGGATATTCGGGTGCTAACCCCGATTGTATCCAAAAAACATAAAACCACGACTGATCAAATCACGGCAGAATTCAATGTGCACCACAACTCTCCTGTTTCCACCAGAACTGTCCGTCACCACAATAAATTATTGTGCTCTAAAACCATTTGTTTCAGTTTCATTGTCCAACCCCTGTATGTTACATAAACACAGTTACTGACAAACTGATGTGAACTGCAAGATGTGTGGAAGTTTAAAACTCTTCTGTAAATAATGCACACATTTAAATCAAATACGTTTGATGCATCAGTGTGATAAGCAGCAGATTGAGTACTTGACCTCTGTAAGTGCTTTCTTCTCCTCCCACAGATGACTCAGAAGGACGGACAGCACTTGTGGAGGATGAAGCATTTTAACAAGCCTGTCTACTGTAATGTATGTCAGAACATGCTGCTGGGACTGCGCAAACAGGGCCTGTGCTGTACCTGTAAGTGCCCCCAGTCCTGACCCCTCAGCATTACAGTCTGTTCTTTAACTACTTCCCATAATCACCCCTCTCTCCTGTGCCCTTATACTCTCTCTTTCTCTTTCTGTCTCTCTCTCTCCATCTCTCTGTCTGCAGGCTGCAAGTACACAGTCCATGGGCGCTGTGCCAACCGAAATCCTGACCCATGCACTCGCACATATGTCATGTCCAAGAAAGACATAGGGGTAAGATTACTGTAACCTCTAAATCACTCCAGACATGCTGCAGTGCAGCACTCTCCCTGGAGCTTGTGTGTGCAGCAGTTGTAACATTGTAGAAATCGCGAACACTCTAATATAATCAGATAATTGGAGAAATAATCAATTATACAGTACCAGTCAAAAGTTTGGACGGACCTTTTCTCATTTAATGTATTTTCTTTCTTTAGCTAGCAGAGCTAATCAGTTAGATAAGTGTGCAGATGTTCCTGTTTCTCAGCTTTGCTAGCAGATGCACCGACACATTTCCCCCTTTACAACCTATTTAACATCTTATTTGACATCGTAAACAAATAATGTGTTTGTTACTAAATATATCCTGTGGTTTTAGGCAAATCAGATACAGTACAGGTCAAAAGTTTGCACATACCTCTTTTTATTCAATGTTTATTCAACTCTCATTATGAGTTTCCACATTGTAAATTGAATATTGAAGACTATATTAAAGCTATACAGGAACACATGCAGAATTATTATTTAAACAAAAAGAATTAAACAAACCAGAACATGTTTTATACTTTAGATTTATCTTTGAGGACAGATCTGCACACTCTTGGTATTTTAATCTCAGTCTCTTCATGAGGGAGAATCACCTGGAATAGTTTTCTCAGCGTCTTGAAGGAAGGAGTTCCTGGAGGTGCTGAACAATAGTTGCTGCTTTTCCTTCACGCTGTGAAGCTTCAGCTCATCCCAATTAAATCACCTCAAATCACCATCTTAGTCCTTCAGGTTTAGATCAGGGGATTGTGGAAGATAAACACTGGGTGTTTCTCAGTCTGCGTTCTTGTCTGTACTTGTGTTCTTGTGGACTCTGGAAACGTCATCAGTCGAAGCTCAAGTTCCGTTCCTGTTCCATTAAGAAGTTTACAGTTAGCCAAGTATGCTACAAATACCCAGATAAGTTTTTGCTCCTCCCATATTTTCGAGGATGCATGGAAGGGGACAGCCTGATAACCCAGAATGCACCTCGCAGCAGTATCAGTGGAGGAGAAAGTACCTACCTGTTTTTAAAGGTTATAACTTTTGAAAATAGTGCTGCTGTGAGATCAAATATAGTTTTAAGTTATTTTTCAAGTTATTTAAATGTAGGGGTTTAGACCAGAGACTGTAAAAAAGATGGATCATGTGTTGCCGTTTCCATTCATTCAATGAAAATGAAGCCCAAATCTTCCGCCATGTTGGCGATCCTGAAACCCGAGTCTGCGCAGTAGAGATCAGAGGAGGGAGAAAGACTGTGGAGAGACCGCCTACTCATTTAAATAACTCTGCCTCGAGGTCACAGGCTGCAGAGCGGAGCGGAGCTGACGGTCTGTTATTGGTCCCGCCCATAACCAGCTCTTTTACAATAACCACACCTTTTTTGAATAGAGCTGAATAACTTTTAAAAAACGAATTCTGTGGGGATATAAAAATTTGACAATATAAGCAGAGGTTACACTAGCTGTTACATTTAAATAATGGAGGTAGAATTGCAGTATATTGGAAAAAAAATGTGATTGAAAGTTGTCTGTTTTGCCTGGTTTTGAAACCTATGGGGATGGGTGGGGTTACACAGCTTTCTGCAACCGAACAGCAGGGGGCGCCCGACCTGTGGTGGCTTCACTTTTGAGAGACGATGCTCTGTCCAGCTATATACAGTCTATGGTTTAGAGATAAACATTTTAAAAACGACCTGTGTGAAAATGTGCTCCTACATATTTGGAACAACGCTTTTTGCTCCTCTGAGAGGGTGACATCATCAAATACTCGGCTGTTCCAGTTACAGAATAAAAGTCCCACGCCCTCCCGTCCTCGAGTGTATGCACTTGTAAGCCGAACTAACCAAGTCCGTATTGAGAAACGGTCACTTTTTTACTACTTTTTTAATACATAATTCCATATGTGCCCTTTAATTGTTTTCATGTCTTTAATATTAATCTAAATTATATAGAAAATAAATTAAACAAAGAAAATGATTGAATGAAAATGTGTCCATATTTTTGATTGGTACTGAACCTTGTACTATTATAGTATTATACAGTGTTTACTTCCTTTGGGCCAGATTGAAACCTCAGGCTTTATGTACAGTATATATGGCACCCCTGTACTAATGAGAATTGTGCAAACTGGACAAACCTACTGTAGATCATCACACACTCACCTTAAACCACTTTAAACTGATATCTATAAAATAGACAAGACCAAAGACACATTTCAGGCTACAAGATGGCTAATGCTAACCTTTTAACTATGCAGTGCTAAACCGTCGACCGTGTTCATAGACCACAATATGTTTTACAGTCTCGGAAACAGCGTAAGCACGTCCATTACAGATTATTTCACAGCTTGAGTCGACTGTGTGAAACAGTGTGTGGTTGGTCTGAGGCTAGTGTGTGTGTGTATGTGATAAATTAGACATTGCACAGTTTGCGCAATGCTAATTAGCGGGGGTATAGGCTTCCATTATGAGTTAGCCTCTTAGCGCCTATGTACAGATAAAGAGAGGTGCAAACTACACACACTTTATGTGACTGTGTTAGATCTCACTTGCTGTAAAGTGAATACCATTTACATTTACTGTATTTGCAGGCTGTCTCTTTACCACCGTACCCTTTATACCACTTTAGTGGGTGTGTAGCCAGTAAATGAAGTGTTTGATCTTTTTATATGTTTGTGTGTATATATGTGTGCATATAGGTTTCGACTCATGACTGGGTGAGCGGGAACTGTGACTCTGGGAAGTGTGACAGGTGTCAGAAGAAGATTAAGAGTTTGCACGGCCTCACAGGAAAGCGCTGTGTGTGGTGCCACACTTTGGTGGGTAGCTTTTTCTTTGGTGTGTGTGTGTGTGTGTGTGTAAGATCAGTGGGTGGAATATAAAAGAGAGAGCACCGTTCAGTTAAGTTTAGTGTAGTTCAGTCCTTTTGTTTGCCTGTTCTTTCACTACATACAGGATCAGATTACAGGTGCTGTATGATGCAATGATTGAGGATTTTAAATGGTTATTTTGGTCTATAAATAGTAGATAAGTACACTGGGTGATCAAATATTTGTGCACACCCTTTGTAATGAATGTATTCATCTACTTTAAGTTGCACCTGTTGTTGACACAGATGTACAAATGCACACATACAGTACAGAGAGATTCTGCCAACATAATAGAATTCTTGAAGCAGATAAATACAGTATGAACCAATCTGCCTTATTCTCTGTGAAAACAACAAATGTGTCAAACATATTCCCTTTCATTACTCTGTAGGTAGAAGTAAAGATACTAGGGTTTCAAAATAATTACTTTAGTAGAAGTAAAAAGTGTAAAAATACTGGTTTTAAAACTACTTAAAGTATAAAAGTAAAAGTAATGTAAAATGAGGAAAAAATAAAGCCATTAAAGACAAAAGCTTAGACCACACCTCATATATAGAGTCCTATAGTGCACTACTAATGGCTTTCTAAAGGCTATAATGACTATAATGTTCTATTAAAATGTTAATGTTGATCAGATAATTTGGGATGCACCAGGCTCCCTAGTGTTTCAGCTGCATATATACCCATTACAAATGAATGGTGATTGATTTTAGTAGAATGTAAATATATTAAAGAAGTTTAGTTGGACTGGAGTTTGTCTGGAGTTCTCGAGTCTCTGCACGGATCATCTTCATACTAGACTACATATGTGTGCAGGTGTGATGGATCACAGTATAAACCAATAGGAAGTCGGAATGGTGTATATATGTTTATACTTCTCTACATCCAATCACAATCAGATTCACTCTATCTGGATGGAGAGATTTATCTGGATAGGGGTTTTATTAAACGAAAAAAGAAGCCGGATTGAAAACGAACTGAAATGGAATAGTCGTAACAAGGCTATTTTTAAAATGTAAGGAGTAGAAAGTTCAGATAATTTTGTGAAAATTTAAGAAGTAGAAGTAAGAAGTAGAAATATAAGAAGTAATAGTAAGAAGTTTCGTCTGACAGTGTTCAACATCCATTTTTTTATTTAAGGGGTTGAACCAGAGTTCAAGTATTTCTAGGCCTCACTGTACAATATAGAACAATTGTTACCAGTCATAAGCAGTTATAAACAGGTGTAATAATCAGCAAACAATGAGTGCCTGTAAAATGCTTTTGAAAGAAGTGTCGTTTTAAGGCTGCTGGTATGTTTTCGTCTTTTCTTTTTACAGCGCCATGACGAATGTGTGAACCAGGAGCCTTCAGAGTGTAACTGCGGTCCCCTGAGAGACCATATTTTACCACCGTGGGCCATATATCCTGTCATCAAGGTAGCGTGTTTCAGAAGACTTCCACGACCACGGTTTCATTTTCACAATGCTCTAATTTTTCTATTCATCAAGTACTGTAACTGCAGCATGACTGCAGTATTAGGCAGCACTGATAGATATTTAGAAACTACTGTGAAACTATGTAATATGTAATAGGACCAGAGTGCCCTTTAGACTTTAAACTTTATTTTTGCCCTGATATTTAGTTTTTGATATTTTGAAGTGTAAAAAAGACATATTAGGCCCTATCTTACACCCTGTGCAAGGTGTGTTTTGATGCTTATTACTATCTTACACCACGCCAACAGTCTATTTTTACGCCTTGCGCCCCATAGTTTAAATAGCAACAGTGCTTGTGAAAATATCTACTCCGATGGGCATGGTAATCTCGAATTGAGGTGTGTTTAGGTACATTTCTGGCATATTGCTATCTTGGAAACAAAAACACAGGTGCACCACTGACTGAATACAACCTAGACAGACATCAACAGTCAGACGTTCATTGCTATCTTCACAGTGCATGGTCAACACAGGCGTACCCCAAACGCACTTACAAACCCATAGCATGTGCCATTTGGTAGCTTGAACAAGCAAGTCAGTTTCCTCTGCTGAAGAGTGTTGAACACATCCAGGTAGCTGCACTGTTAAAATAGCAATCCACCAAAGTCAGAGCGCCTTGGCTCTTAAAGGGAATAGCAAATGAGTCAGTTTATTTCACATTTCTCAAAACACACCCGTGATTAATTAAGAGAATTAGTACCTGCTTTTTGAGCACTTCGAGCTGTGCAAGGCTGTGTACTTTTCCTGTCGTTATGATGGCAAAGACACACTGACGCATCCTAAATCAATTTGCCTGATGCAGAGTTGACTGCTGACCTTTAGATCACAAAATAGGGCCCAATCAGTCTTGTTCTTATGATAGATGCTGTACTTTGACATAAGCTGTGACCTGAGCTGTAGGTCCTGTGATGATATTTAGGGTTGTTGGCTGATGTTGGGCTGTTGTTTTACTTTCTTTTTTTTTTTTAATTATTTTACCCAATTCTCTTCCCAATATAGCTGAGCCAATTAACCCACCCACTTACTACGACTATCACTTGTAATGCTCCTGACATTAGGAGGGTAAGGACAAGCGCACGCCTCCTCTGATACGTGTGAATTCAGACTCCGCCTCTTTTCCAAATGCCACAAGTGCAACATTACTAGGCAGCCAATGGACTTGTAGGAAAGTGCTGGATCCCCAGAATGTCTGATTTCTAATTTTTCTGAGATCTTTTTAAATTCCTGTCTGGGATTCATCTACATCTGCATCCTTCTTTCTCTCAATTAATCAAATAATTGATCAGGTGTGCTGATGTGCTGCACCACATTCTAATTTTACATATTTTAAGATGTAATAAATGTGTTGGTGTCCTATATTTTGTGTAATTTATGTTAATTATACAGCTCTGAAAAAAATAAGAGACCACTTAAAAATGATGAGTTTCTTTGATTTTACCAAATTGAAAACCTCTGGAATATAATCAAGATGAAGATGGATGATCACAAGCCATCAAATCAAACTGAACTGCTTGAAATTTTGCTCCAGGAATGGCATAAAGTTATCCAAAAGCAGTGTGTAAGACTGGTGGAGGAGAACATGATGCCAAGATGCATGAAAACTGTGATTAAAAACCAGGGTTATTCCACCAAATATTGATTTCTGAGCTCCTAAAACTTTAGGAATATGAACTTTTTTTTTCTTTGCATTAATTGAGGTCTGAAAGCTCTGAAACTTTTTTGTTATTTCAGCAATTTCTCATTTTTTTTAAATAAACGCTCTAAATGACAATATTTTTTTTTTTTGGAATTTGGGAGAAATGTTCTCCATAGTTTATAAAACATATATAAAAAACAATGTTCATTTTACTCAATCATATACCTATAAATAGCAAAATCGAAGAAACTGATTCAGAAACTGAAGTGGTCTCTTAATTTTTTTCCAGATCTGTATGTATATATTTATATATTTTACCTCCGTCTCTCAGGATTATTCAAATGAACATTAAATCTTAAAGACAAACGTTTTCAATGTGGTGTCTTAATTTTTTTCCACATGGTGTAGAAAGAGTAATATTAAGTTAAACTATTTTGTATGAATATCAAACTGTCACTTACTATTGCTGTGCATCTCAGTTGCTTCGTATTTCTCTTTGTGTTCTTCAGGAGAGGACAAACTGTGTAAAGAACAGTTGCTCAGGTGTGACAGACGACACTGACCACAACACTACACCTGATGGGCAGGTACTACAGGTAGGTCAGAGTCTCTGGAATCCCTGTAATTACACATACTCTGTAATCCCCTGCAATACCACTGCTGGAATGGATGTCCCTGAGCCTGTTTATGAAATTAGCAGTTGGAGATAGCAGTCTTATACAAACGTTCGGGCACCCCTGGTGAAATTGCATGGGGTTTTTACATGTGCCAAGTCTATTTGCATAATTTAACAGCTTGCAAACTAAATACAATAAATGTGGCATGTGCTAAAGTATATTTAAAAAGACATGCACAATGTTTGAATAAGACTATAGATAGTAAAGAATATAAAGATACATGCTTTATTTGTTTGTTGATTGCTATGAGTTTTGAAGCTGTGTCTTTTTTACTGTCTGAATAGACTAAATGAACAGAGTTCCTTATTAAAGTGCCTCTTCTTTTCATGCAGATAAATCCTGTTCCCAACACTCATCCTCTTCTGGTGTTTGTAAACCCTAAAAGTGGAGGAAAACAGGGTGAGAGGTAAGGCCATTTTCCTAAATGCACATTTTAGATTAGTGTGTAAATCAGAAATGAATTAAAACTCACATTCACAATACTTTTCCAAACACATATAGGGAGTTTGGTGTATCAGTATTAAAGAGCATTATATAAAAAAAATCTTATCCCCCATTTTTCTCTGGGTAGAGTGTCCGATTTGTAAAGTGTAACTCATACATGAACTAATTGTGTAACAAAATAAATATACATTATATTATACTCGACGTGGGGGGTGTTCGATCAGATCTGGCTACACCCACTGGACTTTTGTTTTCTCAAAAGATAGGTATTTAGGAGGGGGTGTTGCAGCAAAGTTGTTAGAGAGGACTTTTACTGTGAAGGTGAGAAATAGCGCCTAAAAGTTCAAGTGCTTGTCAAAAACGTGACTTTAAGCTCTTACATTTACACTTGCACTTACATTTTTGGACTTAAATATTGTAAGTAGTTTATTGTAAAATGTAATACTGAAGTACTGAAAGTAAAAGTACAGTACTGTGTTATGTAGTTATTACAGAAAGCAGTGGAAAGGCAAAACGGGAGCTTCTGTTTATAAGACAGCTTAATCTCTGATGAGTGCCATCTACTGCTCTGGCTTTAGATGACAAGTCAATGTCAAGTCGTAATAACAACCTCCAACATCGTAAGTAGGACTTTCCGATGATGGCTTAAAGGCATAAAAAAAGTAAAAGTATTAAACTCATCCAAAATATGTTCTGAAGTAAAAGTAGGAGAAAATAATACTTGGGTAGATACAGATACAGCATTTTAGTACCTACGTAACTATACATCAAAGGGTTTAGTTGGGGGTGTTGCGACAAAGTCCTGAAAGAGGACTTTTACGTTGAAGGTGAGAAATAATGCCTGTTTTAAGTGACTGAAGAAAAAAAATGATTTTAAGCTCCACAATTAATTTTTTGTACTTAAGTACTGTAAGTAGTTAAGTTTAATTATTACAGAAAGTAGTGAAAAGCTGGCAGAGTAAAAGGCAGAACGGGAGCTTCTTTTTATAAGATAGCTTTATCTCCTTCTTGTCATCGGACATCATGACCAATATTCAACCTGAAATAACGTCTACTGACGTTGGTGGCCAGCTGGGTACTAAAGCAGATACAGATACAGCATTTTAGTACCTATGTAACTATACATGTCTGAAAATCGCACAGATAAAATTGCTCTAGAATAGAAAGATAGAACAAAGAAACTCAATGTGGGAGGAGTTGAATCAGATTCGGCCACACCCACTGGACTTTTGTTTTTTCAAAGGGCAGGTATTTTGTAGGGGGTGTTGCAGCAAAGCAGTAAGATAGGACTTTTACTGTGAAGGTGAGGAATAGTGCCTGGTTTGAGTGACTTGTAAAACTTGTGTTTTTGTAAAAGTGCTGTATCAAAAAAGTGATAAGCTTCACACTTAAATGTTTGTACTTAAGTACTGTAAGTAGTTAAGTTTAATTATTACAGAAAGTAGTGAAAAGTTGGCGGAGTGAAAGGCAGAACGGGAGCTTCTTTTTATAAGATAGCTTGATCTCTGATGAGTGCCATCTACCGCTCTGGCTTTAGTGATGATGTTGGTTTGGAAGGATTCGTAACATTTTTATAATTGTAGTAACAATGCAGAACCAAAAAAAAAAAAATCAGTGTAAAAGTATTAAACTCATTCAAAGTATGTTCTGAAGTAAAAGTGGAAGTAGGAGAAAAATAATACCCTGCAGGCACGTAACAGTATTTAAATTTATTTGAAGTTATCCTGGTGTAAAATGTTTGTCATCTGACCTCGTAACATCGTAATATTTAACCTGAAATAACATCTTCTGACATTGGTGGCCAGCTGGGTACTTGAGCAGATACAGATACAGCATTTTAGTATGTATGTAACTATATATGTTTAGAAAATTTTGCACAGATAAAATTGCTCTAGGATAGAAAGATAGAGCAATGAAACTCGATGTGGGAGGAGTTGGATCAGATTCGGCCACACCCACTGGACTTTTGTTTTCTCAAAGGGCAGATATTTAGTAGGAGGAGTTGCAGCAAAGACTTCTTGTTGTGTTTTTGAAAAAGTACAAGTGCTTATCAAAAAAGTGACTTTAAGCTCCACACTTACATTTTTTTGTACTTAAGTACTGTAAGTGGTTTAGTTTAATTATTACAGAAAGTAGTAAAAAAAAGTTGGCAGAGTAAAAGGCAGAACGGGAGCTTCTTTTTATAAGACAGTTTGATATCTGATGAGTGCCATCTACTGCTCTGGCTTTAGTGATAATGTGGGTTTGAAATGATTCATAACATTTTTTATAATTGTAGTGAGTAAAAAAAAAATTGTACAGATAAAATTGCCCTAGGATAGAAAGATAAACCAATGAAACTCGATTTGGGAGGAGATGGATCAGATCCGATCACACCCACTAGACTTTTGTTTTCTCAAAGGGCAGGTATTTAGTCGGGGGTGTTGCTGCACAGTCGTGAGAGAGGACTTTTACTGTGAAGGCGAGAAATAGCGCCTGTTTGAGAGACTTTGCGAGACTTTGAGAGAGTTTTTGTTGTTGTGTTTTGCAGAGTTCTCCGCAAATTCCAGTACTTGTTGAACCCTCGTCAGGTTTATAACTTGTCCAGCGGCGGACCAGGACCTGGGTAAGGAGTTTGTGGGTATTTCTGAGGGTTTTATTTGAGTTGTGAGCTCAGAGAAAGCGATTAAAGACAGACGCGCGACAGGCGCATATTTTCAGCGCATATTTGCGGGAGGGGGAGGTGCGGAAATCGCGCACTGTTAGCGGTAGTGCAGCAGCGGAGAAGAAGAAGAAGGAGGAGGAGTAGAAGGAGTTGTTGGTGGAGGAGAAGAAGAAGAAGAAGTCATGGAGTTTGAAGCGGTTGTGAAGCAGCGCACGGAGAGGTTCCGCGACGAGGAGCTGCACGTGCTGGTGGAGGAGATCCTGAACCCGAACAACAAGCTGAGCCGCAGCGTCCCGAATAAGGAGCGACGGAAAGCGTGGCGGGACATGCTGCGGCGGGTCAACTCGGTGTCGCGGTCGAAGCGCACGCTGCTGCAGCTGAAGAAGCGCTACTACGACGTGAAGCGGCAGCGCGGCAGCAACATTAAGCAGCTGTATAACCGGGTGGTGGTGCGGCTCACCGGCGGAGATCTGTACAGCAACATTAAACAGGAGCCGATGGAGATCAGCCTGGAGCAGCTCGACCCGCAACACGACTCCAAACTCAACGGCCTGCTGATGCCCTGCGTCCCCATGCTGAAACTGGAGGGTAAATATCTCCCCTTTACCTCACTTTCACCCGCTTTACCCACTTACAGTCCTATTAAACCTCATTTACAGCACTTAAAACTGCATTATACCTCCTTATTCAGAGAGACTTAGACATTATTACAAGATACTAAGTTGTTATTTTGATACTAATCCTTATAAAAAAAAACTCATAGTTTAAAGAGGTAAAAAGCTGTTACTTTGAGAGTCCTTATTTTGAGAGACCAAGCCATTTTTTAAATATTACTTCGTTATTTTAAAATGCTATTTAATTGTTTTGAGATGGTATCTCATTGTTTTGAAAGATAAAATTGGTATTTTGAGGTGAGCTCTTTATTTTTAAAGACCAAGTCGTGTTTGAGACACTGCTTAATTTTGAAATGCTATCTCATTGTATTAAAGTGATATCTCATTATTTTGAGGTGCTGTCATTGCTACTTTGAGATACTAAATTTTTATTTTGAGAGACTGTGTTGTTATTTTAAGGTAATATCTCATTGTTTTAAAAAACAAAGTCCTTTTTTTGAGAGACTGACGTTACTTTGAGATACTACATCGATACTTTCAGGTACTACCTCTTAGTTCTGAGGTACTAAGTTGTTACTTTGAGATAGTAAGTCGTTATTTTGAGGTACTAAGTCATTATTTTGAGAGACTGCTGTTATTTTAAGGTACTATCATTGTTTTGAAGTACTAAGTTGTTACTTTAAGATACTAAATAGATATTTTGTGGTACTATCTCGTAGTTTAAAAGAGGTAAAAAGCTGTTACTTTGAGAGTCCTTATTTTGAGAGACCAAGCCGTTTTTGAGAGACTACTTGATTTTAAATTGCTATTTAATTGTTTTGAGATGGTATCTTATTGTTTTGAAAGATAAAATTGGTATTTTGAGGTG
This sequence comes from Astyanax mexicanus, assembly GCF_023375975.1. Lineage (NCBI taxonomy): Eukaryota > Metazoa > Chordata > Actinopteri > Characiformes > Acestrorhamphidae > Astyanax > Astyanax mexicanus. The sequence continues at coordinate 44,950,714 of NC_064420.1, read as the reverse complement.
AGCTCTTTATTTTTAAAGACCAAGTCGTTTTTGAGACACTGCTTAATTTTGAAATGCTATCTCATTGTATTAAAGTTGTATCTCATTGTTTTGAGATTTTACATCGTCATTCTGAGTGATTATTTCGTTATTTTGAGGTCATATCTCATTGTTTTAAAAGACAAACTTGTTTTTTTGATGTGCTATATTTATTTTTAAAGGTCATTTTTGAGATACTGCTTTGTTATTTTGCAGTCTTATTGTTTTGAGGTGCTAAGTTGTTACTTTGAGATACTAAATCGTAATGTTGAGACTATTTAGTTATTTTGAAATGCCATCTCATTGATTTGAGGTGCTTAGTTGTTACTTTGAGATATTAAATCAAGACTGTGTTGTTGTTTTTTAGGTTTAGATCTCATTGTTTTGAGGTGCAGTCACATTGTTTTGAAAGTTGTTACTTTAAGAGACTAAGTAAATTTTTAGATACTACCTAAATCTCATATTATATCATTGTTTTGAGATGCTATCTTATTGTTTTGAAGCACAAAGTTGTTATTTTGAGTTGCTATTTTGTTATTTGGAGGGATCAAATATTTTTGAATGCTATCTAATTTTTTTTGAGGTGCTATCTCAATGTCGATGCTATCTAAATGTTTTGAGAGACCCAAGTTGTTATTTTAAGAGACAGTCATTGTTCTTAGAGACCAGGTCGTTGTTTTAAGAGATTACTTTGTTATTTTGAGGTACTATCTCATTGTTTTAAAATAGTAAGTCGTTAATTTGAGATACTAAGTAGTTATTTTGAGGTATAATCTCTATTTTGATGTGCTGTCTAATTGTTTTGAGAGACTAAGTAGTTATTGTGACCTACTAAGTAGTTGAGAAGTAGTATGTCAAGCAAAACTGTAAAAGTAGCTACAGTAGTTTACTAGCTGTACGTAGCATGCTTAAGTAACTTTAAAGATATATTATCTGTCCACAGCTGCAGCCTGGGTGATCAATCGCAAACGACTGCCAAAGCCCATAGCCATAGCCATTCTTTGAGATTAATTGTGTGCCATTCACACCTGTACTTTCGGTTGGCCACTTATAACCAGATCACCCAGCTTATATTAATACAGTGTGAACTGGACCAGAAAGTGATTCTTTGGAAAGTGTTTTTTAACCTTGTCCCTACAATTACAGAGTTTCTACAACTCTTAATTCACACAGTTAAACCCAAGAAAGATTACATGATCAGCTGACCAGTTTGATTAGTGTATATAAACAGAGAAACCACTAGAATGGTCAGAGCAGATGGGCAGAAGAGGACCTGAGTTGGGTATTGCTTACCTGAGGGCTGCAGTCCAGCATATATTAGTGATTAGTTATTAGGGATGCATCAATAATGATCAAAAACGTACTATCATTTGGCAATCCAAATAGTTTTGAGATGCCCTCTGATTGTTTTGACAGATCAGATCGTTAATTTAAGGTTCTATTTTGTTGTTTTTAGGTGCTTTCTCATTGTTTTGAGGTGCCGAGTTGTTTCTTTGAGATACTAAATCGGTATTTTGAGAGACTGTCAGTATTTTCTGTTACTATCTTGTTTTGAAAGGAAAAGTTGTTACTTTAAGATACTAAGTTGTTTTTGAGACACAATGTTATTTTAAGGTGCTATCTCATTGATTTAAGGTACTAAGTTGTTTCTTTGAGATACTAAATCGTTATTTTGAAAGACTGTCGTTATTTGTTTGTACCATCTTGTTGCTTTGAGATGCTATCTCATTGTTTTGAAAGAAAAAGTCGTTACTTTAAGATACTGAGTCGTTTTTGAGATGCTATCTCATTGTTCTGAGATGCTATATCAATGTTTTTAGAGACCCAAGTTGTTATTTTGAGGTACGTTTTCATTGTTTTAAAATACTAAGTTGAAAATACTATCTAATCACTTTTCGATACTATCTTGTCTATTTAAGATACTACCACATTGTTAAGAAATAATTTATACTGAACAGTGATGTTTTTGGTGATGCAATTAGATTGCAATCAGCATGGATGATACACTTTTTTTATTTTAAAATAATTAATTTTTATGTTTGTAGTTTTCTGATTTCTAATGGAGTCTTTTTTTGTTTCACAGATATAGTCATGCACTTTTCCAAAGCACCACTTTATTGCATGGAACTGGAGAATCTAGCAGAAAATGACCCTTCCCACTCAAACAATCAGACCACTGTGCCCTCTGATGCCCAAAACTGTACTGGTGACACTCAAAACTCTACTGGTGATACTCATGCATCTACTGGTGATACTCAAGACTCTACTGGTGATGCCCAAGACTCTGCTTGCCACAGCGAGACCCCAGACTCTCCCACCACCAGCAGCGTCCAGGATCAGCCCAGCCCGTTGGTCGTAGTAGAGGAGATCTCAGCTGAGATAAAGCGAATGAACACTGCATGCAGTGCCATGCTCGCCAGCACTGCCCAAATAGCAAGTACCATCAAGGAATTGGCCACGGTTATTGGCACTTTAAATTACCAGCGGAGATATTTCGGAGAGAGGATGCTGCAGTCCATGGAGAACATTTCTGTTATTATGAAGGAACGACGGAAGTACCAGTAATGCACAACAACCAAGACCCTCTACACCAAACACTAAGACCTTAAAAAGTCTACCATGTTTCTTATATGCTATAGTATCAACACTGTAACCAAACTGTATCATATTTAATTAAAACATACTGTTTCTCCTGCTCTTGTTGGAATGTTCTTTATACACAAGGCGTCTTAAATAAGGTCTTAAATTAGTTAAGCTTAAGCTTAGGCTTAATTTTTTTCTTAAAATGTCTTAAATTTGTCTTTTAAAATTCTTAAAATTGGTTTAATTATCCAAATTTCATAGGCAAGTTATCTTTTTACCTATTACAGATTTAATGGCAGACTAAATTAAGAAAGTAAGTAAGAAATAATTGGGAATTGTACATTTAATATAAACCAACTAGATAGCCTTAATGTTGCACTGGACTCTACATTCAGTGTACAAATAGTTCTACTTTTGAAATCAGAAGCTCACTGTAAATTTTGTATATTCTGTGCTTTGTTGCAAAAGTGGTTTCAACTTTGTTTCTTTGTAATATTAAAAACTCTGTATACAGATGCCCTGTAAAACACAGTAACGTTACATATGCAAATTTTATTATCAGACAGTGGTTCATATTGTGTTGCTTTATACTCTGACTGCAAGATGGCAGAATTGTACTGTGTTTTCAAATCCCCCTGTTCTGACTGGATGAAAAAAGTAAACTTTTCGTTTGCTCAGATTGTATGCGTACGATGGTGTGCTGTTTTATTTCTTCTCTGAAATATAGAGAGAAATGTTTTTTAGTCATTTCATTCCAAGTAACTGTTTACATCAAAGAATCACGTTTTAAAAAATAATACAATCATTATCGTTTATTGAATTCAACAAGCAGAAAATTAAAGCTGAAAAGCATAGTTGCAATTTTATAACACATGGAATAAAAGAGTTAGTTTCATTTGTAATAGTAAAAATCACCAGATGTTTAATTAAATAAATAGTCAAAAATATTGTTCTTCCCTCAAATTGTTACTTGTGATGGATTAACATTATTTTTTTTATTTTTTATTTTTTTCTGTCTCTCTAGCAGGCTTAGTCCATTCACTTTCATGACGGATTTATCACAGTTTCTTAAAGATGACCATCAGCATAGAAAAAAACTGTTGTGTGGTCAGGTATACAGTAAATCTGGGTTTGTAACCTCTTCTTAATTTTTCCAAAACTCAAAAAAAAAAGCTATCAACAGGCAAGAGGATCAGGGACTCTCTATGATCCTGACAACTAGCTTTGTATCCACAACTAGTTGTTTTTATTAGGTTGAGACATTTATTCAATACTTATCTGAGAATTTGTTGTTAAAATAAAATAAAATTCCCAGATACATTACTGTAGCTAGTTAACTTAGCTATTTTTTATACTAGACTCTTGGTAGTTAGCTATGTTAGTTAATGTAGCATAACAAATAATTTAATTGAGTGTTTACTTGGCTACCTAACAAGCTAAGAGGCTAATCTAGTTTATACCGCAAAAAAACAAAACCTTAGCAAGTAAACGGGTGTAATTTCTAATGTATATCCTTATGTGATAAGAACTGTTGTCTTACTAAGCATTGCGTATGTGTAAGATTATTTTGCTTATTTTAAGAATAATGAGTTTTAATCCACCAGCACAACACACACTAACACCTCATATACACCACCACCATGCTAATCACTGCTGTATCTGATCCACTCACTGTACCACCAGCTCAACACACACTAACACCTCATACACCACCACCATGCTAATCACTGCTAATCACTGCTGTATCTGATCCACTCACTGTACCACCAGCTCAACACACACTTAACACCTCATACACCACCACCATGTTAATCACTGCTAATCACTGCTGTATCTGATCCACTCACTGTACCACCAGCACAACACACACTAACACCTCATACACCACCACCATGCTAATCACTGCTGTATCTGATCCACTCACTGTACCACCAGCTCAACACACACTAACACCTCATACACCACCACCATGCTAATCACTGTTTTTTCCTGATCGTAAGTATTTTTAACTAAAAATAATTTAAGTCTAAACTGGTCAAACTAATAAATAATTTAATTCGTGAGCAGTGTAGTGTGTGTTTTTGTGCGATAATGGTTTGTTTAGTTGTTCTCTACAAGCATGATCAACCTGACCAAGCTTATGACCAGGCTTTACCATGCTGCTTTATTACCACAGTGCTGGTCTGTATCTGGTGTCTTTTGCCACTTTTAGAAGCTTTACAATCAGATTTACAAACAAATACCAGTTTAGACCATTTAAACCCATCGTATCATCAATATAATCAACAGCAGATTTACAATAGAGTAGTAATGGCTGACACGTGGGAGCCGCAGAAGTTTGTGAGGACGCTGCTCCTGAACCATAAAAGAGGACTTTTATTTTGACAAATAGCGACAGGAAGCAGCTCGTTCCTTTTTACGATTTTAACTTTTAAAATATAACGTTTAGTACTAATTAATTCCTCCAGTGGTACATTTCCGGTTTACATTTAAAGAAACGGCATTTGTGTAAATAATGTTTAGCTAAAATAATCAAAATATTGACACCATATTCAATATTACCGCAAACATTAAATTAATTAAAATCTTATGCAAAATCTTTAAAGATGGTAAAGGAAAAAAATGCAGGTAAATTTATTTACTTTTGGAAAGTATTAATTTCCTTGTATAAACCCTTTATTTATATATACTTTAATGATAACACAATACTTACTACTGGCCCTTGTTAACTTATGTTTTTTTTATCAGTATTATTATTATATAATTGTTTTTTATTATTATTGATAATTCATGTCAAAGCACCTTTTTTAATATAACTGTTCAATGTAAAGAATGGGCACCTGTTTTTGTTGTGTAGTGAAAACTTGTAAATAAAGCTTTTTTGGGAAAAAAAAACTAACTGAATCGTTAGATGTTATCTATCTCATCTAATAGTGTACAAAGAGCATACACAATAATATCACCAGAGGTGTTCACATAGCTACACAAACATATATTAAAATAAATAATAAATAAAACCGTTTTAATATACTTTTTTATTTAAAGAGGGCAGCATTTGTTTAATATAAAAGCTCCATAATATTTTCTGAGGCAACAAAAAAGGTTTATGTAATTTAACAAAAGACCAAATAATACCTGTTCCCAAATTCAGCAATACTTTTTAATCAATCTTATAAACAATAAAGGCACAGCCTCATTGCGTGTGTAGAGGTGTGTGTGTAGATCATGCTAGAAAACGGTATATCTGTTTATATTTTATAAAATAATTTTACCTGAATATATTTTATGAATATGTTTATATGACAATTCCTTATAAAGGCCTCATTAAATGTTCTTTTTTTTATCTTATTTCAGTAATTATTCTAACTTGTATTGTGTCCCTGTCATCTATATTTAATCAAGGTGTTATTTTATATATTTTATACGATTTTTCTTATTGCCTCGCTTCGGCTCTCTTCTGTATATGTTTTTAATAAATGTTAAGGCAGATTTTTTTGTTTTTTTAACCAGAATTATGTTAAAATACAAAACATTTTACAAGAGTGAGTTTATTTGGGATTTACTTTAGAATATTCAGTTTTTGAACTGATTTAAAAGAAAATATTAAATTTTTAAAAAGGCTTTAAACAATATTTTTGTGGGGGTGAAATATTTTAAGTAAAGTTAACCTACTGATGTAAACAATCTATAACTGGAAATGTCTGTGGTATTGCTGCATTTTATTTTTGTTAAAATGTTAAAATATTAAAGAAAAGCTAACCTAACAAAAGATGTTTTTAATGATAGCTATAATTTATTTTTACATTTAAGGTTAAGAAACAAGCATTGTATGCTGAAAAATAATGTATTCTTTTATTTCTGTGCGGCTATCAGGTTATGCTTCTTCAGGGACCTTCAGGACTACAGGATATTAGTCTGTGGAGGAGATGGAACTGTGGGCTGGATCCTTGATGCCATAGGTTTGAATCAATTTGAATCTTCATTCTTTTTTTAGTCTTTTTAAATAAAGTATCTCTCATGATCTATTCTAAACCTGCAAGTACCTCTTTTATATCACTGATTTAAATGTTTTAAAGTGTAAGCCATGATTCTCAAACTAAACTCTATGCGTGATGCATTTAGACCAGGTTTTAATATACAGTTAGGAGTAAAACCTGATGCCACTAGTTGAGTCAGGTGGTCAGTTTTCAAACAATTGATGACCTCTACTTACAAAAAAGATTGAAAAATAATATTTCTTAAGGGTTATTATTTGTGAGGGTGATCATCACAGGGCTCGTACGGTCATAAAAAAAAAAACTGGAAAAGTCATGGAATTTGAAAATAGCAATTTCCAGGCATGGATAAGTTTTGGGGAAAAAATTGCTCTACAAATCTTTGTGTTTTCGTTTATCGATGGAGAAAATTTTACAAAATACGTCAGCTCAGAGTTAATTCAGTAATTTAGCCCTACACAATGGTGATCTCAGGATCTGACACATATTTAATTATTAAAGATTGCATGTCAACTTTTTATCTGATTCATTTTAGATCTACTATAATAGATTTTATTTATAGTTTTTGTTGATTTCTGGTTTTATTGTCCATGTCTGCACTAATGTTTTAAACATCGTATGATCATGAAAAGTCATGAAAAAAATCATGGAATTTTTTTGGTTAAAATGTGTATGAACCCTGTCACTTTTGATTTTTGCTAAGTTTATTAATATGCTGAATATTTTGATAAAATCCTTCAAAAACTTGATAAATCAGATGGGTTTGAACACCCCAGTCTTTATAATAGCATAACTCTTATTCAAGAATACATAGCATGAATAATGCACCTGAATTCATGGGGGAAAAAAACAAAGTTTTTTTTAAGTATATTGCATTAATAATATCATAAATGTTTTGTTTTATTGCACTAGACATGTTTTCTGATTTGACCACTAGATGGTGTTCTACTTCAGTCTCTGTAAACATGGTTGAGAGAAGTTGTAAAGAAATATAAATTGTTCTTTTGCTTTTTGTCCTCAGCTTTAAACTAGATAGTTAACTAGGTATTTAAGTAGATTTTATTACATAAGAAACATTAGACAGACATGCTGTTGACAGGTTTTTAATCTTACAATAATAGACAAATTGTAAACAATGCAATTTGATTTTAAAGTTTGTTATCGTGTCCTAAAGTCTTAATTCACCATGCCATTTTGTCATAGAGTCTTATTTTGATAGAAATTCCTAATCCCCTCTGTGTGCTTTCTGACCCCTGTAGATAAGGCCAGCCTGCCAGTGCGCCCCCCGGTGGCTGTGCTTCCTCTTGGCACAGGGAATGATCTTGCACGGTGTCTGAGGTGGGGAGGAGGTGAGAACAGCTCTCTAGCTGCTGTGTTTTAAAGTGGCAGGGTGATTATAATTCTCTAAATGGTTTGATCAGACATAAAAAAAAAATAAAGTACTGGAGACCCAGACTTTAAGTGCTTTATCAAAAAAGTGACTTGAGTAGAAGTTGAAGTGTTCTTTAAGCTCCATGCTTAAGTAGAAGTATTAAAGTATTCAGCATTTTTGTATTTAAGTGTTGCAAGTAGTTTACTTTAAAATGTAGTACTGAACTACTAAAATTAAATCACAGTACTGTGTTATTAGTGTAGTTATTACAGAAAGCAGTGGAAAGTTCTCAGAGCTATTGGCAGAACAGGAGCTACGAGGTCTTCTTATAAGATCAGCTTGATCTCTTGATTCATTCAATGATGAGCAGCTTCATCAAACCTGGTGACAAACAGAGCATCTACCACTCTGACTTCAGTGATAATGTGGGTAACAATGCAGCTCATAAACAATGTAACGAGTAAAAGTATTAAACTCATCCAAAATATGTAGTAAAAGTGGAAGTAAGAGGGAAAAATAATTCTCCAGTAGATACAGATACAGCATTTTAGTTCTTAAGAACAGTATTGAAGTAAAATAATACTCCAGTAGATACAGATACAATATTTTAGTACCTTAGTACATTGCATTGGCTGAGATGTCATGCTGTTCTTCAACTCCACAGGAGAAGTGACCACCAGAAAGCAAATATTATTATTTGGGTGGTGACTCATTTATTCTAGGCACTGCAGTGATTAGCACTGATTAGCATGGTGGTGGTGTATGAGGTGTTAGTGTGTGTTGAGTAGGGGTGGGCGATATGGCTCTAAAATAATATCACAATATTTCAGGGTATTTTTGCGATAACGATATACTTGGCGATATAGGAAAGCTAAAATATGAGGAATATATAATAATATATAATATAATAGGAACATAGTATAAGAGTATAACAGTATAATCATAATGTGGCAAAATAAATAATATAGCATAAAATAATATAATGCAGCAAATAGTATTGCAGAATATTTATTGCATGCATATAAACTGCAAACTAAAACAATTATACAATAAATACACCTAAAGCTTCACAGTAAATAATAGACTACTTTTAAGACAGAACAGCCCTATTATCACGATATGGATTTTTAATATCATGATATTTCTGTGTCATGATATATTGTATACGATATAATATTGCCCACCCCTAGTGTTAAGCTGGTACAGTAGAGTGGATCAGATACAGCAGTGCTGCTGGAGTTTTTCAACACCAACCAGTCCACCAACCAGAAATATCCAGGCAACAGTGTCCTGTGGGTAGCATGTTCTGTAAGATGAGGTTCTGTCTCTGACTTTATCTACAGGGTGGATCAGCTGTAGGCAGGAGTGTGTAATAGAGTGGAGGACAGTGAGTGATGATTAAACACAGTGTTTAAAAACTCCAGCAGCACTGCTGCATCTGATCCACTCACTGTACCACCAGCTCAAAACACACTAACACCTCATACACCACCACCATGCTAATCACTGCTAATCACTGCTGTATCTGATCCACTCACTGTACCACCAGCTCAACACACACTAACACCTCATACACCACCACCATGCTAATCACTGCTAATCACTGCTGTATCTGATCCACTCACTGTACCACCAGCTCAACACACACTAACACCTCATACACCACCACCATGCTAATCACTGCTAATCACTGCTGTATCTGATCCACTCACTGTACCACCAGCTCAACACACACTAACACCTCATACACCACCACCATGCTAATCACTGCTAATCACTGCTGCATCTGATCCACTCACTGTACCACCAGCTCAACACACACTAACACCTCATACACCACCACCATGCTAATCACTGCTAATCACTGCTGTATCTGATCCACTCACTGTACCACCAGCTCAACACACACTAACACCTCATACACCACCACCATGCTAATCACTGCTGTGCTGAGAATAAATGATCCACCACCCAAATAATATTATTAATAATAATATTTTTAGCTGCTCAGTATTGGTTTTCTCTCCTGTGGGGTTCTGAGTATTGAAGAACAGGGTGAAAGGAGTATAATAATAAAGTATACAGAGAAACAGATACAGAGAACGACAGTCTGTAACTATAGAACTACAAAGTGTTCCTATATGATCAGTGGTTGCAGAAATGAGATATATGATGATAATGTTAATATGGCCACATCTCATTGGTTTTCTGTCTGCAGGATATGATGGTGTGGATCTGGGCCGCATCCTAAAGGATATCGAGTTCAGCACCCCGGTGCTGATGGACCGCTGGAGTGTGGAGGTGGTTCTAGAGGACAGTCAGGAGAGAGGAGACCCTGTGCCTTATGAGATCATCAACAACTACTTCTCCATCGGAGTGGTGAGAGCAGACTGACACACCTCTTCCCATTTAGTGTGTCTTCTTTAATTTATGATTTTTTACATTGTAAATTTAATATTGAAGACTATATTAAAGTTATACAGGAACACAAAGTGTTAAACAAACCAGAATATGTGGTATTCTTTAGATTCTTCTAAGTAGCTCATTTATCTTTGAGGTCAGATCTGCACACTCTTGGTTTTAATTTTAATCTCAGTGTCTTCATGATTTAGAGTCACCTGGAATAGTTTTCTCAGTGTCTTGAAGGAAGGAGTTCCTGGAGGTGCTGAACAATAGCTGCTGCTTTTCCTTCACGCTGTGAAGCTCCAGCTCATCCCAATTAAAATCACCTCAAATCACCATCTCAGTTCATCAGATTTAGATTAGGGTTTAATGTGGAGGACAAACACCTTTTTACCCATACATATGTGTGAAATTGTTTTTCATGTCTTTAATATTAATCTATAGTCTTTATTTTATACATTAAATAAAGAAAAACATTGACGGGGAAAGTGTGTACAAACGTTTAAATAGTGCTGTATGTATAGATTTAAAAATGTGTGCTATTAGCTTCTGCTCCAATCAAAAATCAATATCTACTTAAATTATATTAACATAATTGTCACTATCTGGTCACTCAAACAAATAGTGATCAGTTGTAAACATTTTCAGCACAGTTGTTAAGTATACTTTATTTAGCTGTTTAAGGCACATTCTGTGTCTGTAACTGGATGCGGAGTAGTGTCATTATGATCATTTTTTTGAGTTATATTTCGGCCTGTTCTCCTCTGAGAGGCTCAGCCTGTGCTGTACAGCTGAGACCCAAGTTTGACTCCCAGTAGACTGAATCAGGCAGCTAACAGGAGTTATTTCAGGTTAGCTGAGCAGTATGAGATGATGCGTTAGATGTGGAGGAGAGTGTGAGAGAGTTCAGCAGAAGTACGCACATTAAATAAATGTCATTGATGATTAATCCCATTGCCTCTCCGGCTCTCTTCTGCAGGACGCATCAATCGCTCACAGATTTCACACCATGAGAGAAAAACATCCACAGAAATTCAACAGCAGGTGAGCGATGACTTTACATCAGGCAGGGAAACATACATCACCTGAAATATGTTTATTTAAAAGTAGATTATTATATGAAGGTATGCCCTGGGAGGTAGCTTTAGTATTTGTGTTGTATCTTAAATATTATTGTAGAAAATGTTGGTTTTGGGTAGCTTGAAATGGAAATTCACTATATGGACGAATGTTTTGGGACACATGCTTGTTTGCCTCATCTGAAATCAAGACTATTAAAAAAGAGTCCATGGGAGGTTTAGTGCTGGATTTTGAAGAACTGCTGTAGGGATTTGATTGCATTCTGTTTAATAAGTGTAAAACCCCCTTTTTTTAGCCATTACCCAGATGAGTTTTCTTTGTGAACACAAATGTTCAAACCAGTTGTCCTGGACATAACTCAGACTTTATCCTTTCAGTTCTTTAGTACAAAGTGCATGTATTATGTGCATGTGAGGGCATATAGTGAATAGAGCAGGTAAATGTCTGGATACATCAGTAAAAAAAGTTGTTTGGAACCTCAGGATGAATATAATCACACATTATATACAAATATACAGGGGTTGGACAATGAAACTGAAGCACCTGTCATTTTAGTGTGGGAGGTTTCATGGCTAAATTGGAGCAGCCTGGTGGACGTTAATTAATTAAGTGGTTATTAATTGCACATTATTGCACCAGTAAGAGCAGAGTGTGAAGGTTCAATTAGCAGGGTAAGAGCACAGTTCTGCTCAAAATATTGCAATGCACACAACATTATGGGTGACATACCAGAGTTCAAAAGAAGACAAATTGTTGGTGCACGTCTTGCTGGAGCATCTGTGACCAAGACAGCAAGTCTTTGTGATGTATCAAGAGCCACGGTATCCAGGGTAATGTCAGCATACCACCAAGTAGGACCAACCACATCCAACATCCTGATTGTATCCAAAAAACATAAAACCACGGCTGCCCATATCACGGCAGAATTCAATGTGGACCTTAACTCTCCTGTTTCCACCAGAACTGTCCGTCACCACAATAAATTATTGTGGTCTAAAACCAGGTGTTTCAGTTTCATTGTCCAACCCCTGTATATGCTAATGGCAGGTGCAAACAGGTTCTTTGCATCATGCTAAGTCTCCTACATGTGCAACACAGGCATCAAACTCTTGTCGAACAAGTGTGAAAGGGCAACGCTGCATAATGTACAGACCTGATTTTCCATACATTTTCTGGAGTTCATATTTGAAATTGCATTAGTGAGGTCAGGATAATAGATGATGACACTCAACTTCATCCCCAACTTCCCAACTCATCCTACCCAAGTTCTGGTTGGAGTTCCACCATTCTAGCCAGAGAACAAAGTTTCACTGCTCCACAGCTCAATACTTGCCTGGAGTCAGGGGTGCAACTACATCCTTTTTAAGGTGTATGCAAACATACTATCGACATATTATTTCTAGATGCAGAATATCAGTTATGTAATAAAAAACAGCGTTGGCAACCCCTGTTCTATAACTTATTAGTTTTATGATTCACCATCTACTTACTTACTTGTTATGATCTGTTATGTTGTAAATACAGCACCTGTCCTGCCGGTGCGTCACGATGGGGGAAAAAAACATGTCTGATTAGTGCTTGTTTTTGTTTTTTGATGTTTATTATCAGGGACGTTGGCTGGGTATGTAAAAATCCGGGGCTCAGCCCATTTAATTATATTAGTATATTAGATGATCAGTTGGATCCGGTGGAAAACATACAATGTTAGGGCAGAGACCAGGGTTAAGAAGCTCGAGGCAGTGTGGGGGGCGGGGGCTTCCCTACTAGCCCACCACGCTCCGTAAAACCAGCAAGCTGATTGGCTTTTTCTCCTGAAAGGCGGAACTTTATCCTTAAACTGGCTCCGTGATTCACGTCAAGAGATTTTCCATTCACAGCGGACAGCGGTCTGTCTCCTCACTAATAATACAGCTGAGCTGAGTGAAACGATTCTGGGCTACTGGAAGCTCAGGCCAGGCGACGCCCCTGTGTATTATCATACATGAACAAAAAGCGCCCCTCTAGTGCAGCGCCCTATTCATACGCTGCATACCCCCTTTTTTGCTCCACGGCCTGGAGTTTCACTACACAATTTTAAGCCAGATTTTCACCCAATTTTCGGTTGTGGAGAGTCTGTGCTAATTAGTTCCAGTCTGCAGACAGTTTAATTGAGCCTCACCCACAAGATTAAGCAAGAAAGTGCAGAAGGTTAAAAGCGTGTGAACTGTGCACTGTATCACTTCTCATCATGTGCTCATGGTTTGTGTTCATGTTTAAATCTCCTTGCAGAATGAAGAACAAGCTGTGGTACTTTGAGTTTGCCACCTCAGAGACCATTTCTGCTTCTTGCAAAAAACTCAAGGAGTGCCTCACCATCGAGGTGAGATTTATTTTCTGATTTAGAACTTTTTAAGTGACGGTCTGTAGGATTTGTGAATTCTTTGGTAAAGTTAATTTTCCTCTCTGGTAAAAGTGTGTAATTGTATGACTGCTTTTAATGGGTGTAAGAAAATATTAATACCAAATCATTTCACAATATTTTAATAAAGAGTTTTAAGAGTTTTATGTTATGTTGTGACAGGAAGCAGTATAGAGAGATGCAAACATAGTGATAAGCTATCTCAAGACATACTTAATACAGTGGTTCATTTAGTGTTGTGTTTAAACCCCGCCCACTAGAAAACAGTGCTGTGCTCTGCTGTTAGATCCCCCTATTCTGACTGAATACAAAGTTAAGTTTTCTTTTACTCAGATTTTATGAATGGTTGAGTATTTTCTAACGTTTTATTTAAACAAACGCAATATATTAAATCGTAACCCCTGTATAATGATACACATAGTATTGCATAGTATCAGGTTCTTGCCAATTCAAAGCCCTACTTTATACATAAATTGCTGTGTGAAATAAGTATATTAATTTGTTCATTATAGGAAATACTGTTTCAATGTAGAGAGTAATTACATCAATTTTAGAATGAATATATTGGACATTGCATGGATGTCATATCAATTAGAATATTTTTTCCTCTCCTCTCAGGAATACTACTGCTTTTAATTCTAAGAGACGGCTGCTGTAATTTTGATTCCTTTAAAATTAAAAGCGCCTGTAGGAAAGAAAAAGTGTTTAATGAAACGTTGGTCTTCATCACACTGTTCTCTCTGTTATGCAGTGTTGTGGTGTTCAGCTGGACCTCAGTAACCTCTCACTGGAGGGCATCGCTGTTCTGAACATTCCCAGCATGCACGGCGGCTCTAACCTGTGGGGCGAGGCCAAAAAGAGTGACCGTGGTGGCCAGGACCTGCCTGAGGTCATAGTCGATCCTGAAGAATTAAAAGTGAGCCCTCAAGGTAGGTTTCTACTGAGAACTGTGCCTCCATCACTCGTTCCACCACACGAGACCCTCAAATCAGTTCTCCTGTTTTCACTTCTAGCGAACAGTACCACACTGACCATCCGAATTGACTATGGCAAAAGTCATGGGACACGATACTAGTTCCCGATACTTTTATATTTATACTTTTATATACACAATACTTTTATATTTAGTATATATTTTTAAGTATTCTTAACATAGAAAAGTACATACTTTTAGCATTAAAATTAATGCATACTTAAATACATACTAAATGTAATATTTTGGAAGAACAAACGGCAACTTAAGTATATTTCAATTGTAATTAAGCTATCTTTAAATAAACTTAAAAGCCTTTGATTCTGCTTTTGAGTGCACCTTAATGATACTGAAAAAAAACCCTAAAGTGCACTTTAAGCAGTGTTTAACATCACTACATATATTTTCTGTCAACACAATGTATGATTTAAATTTAATGAAAATACAGAGAAAGTATATTTAAAGTGTATTTTCATAAAATGTATGGTACTGTTAATTTGAAAATATTTTTAATTCCCCTAAATATACTTCCTTTTCACAAGGGAACATTGCTGCACTGACCTGTGAGGTATATACTTTTGCATTAAATGTGGATGTAATTCCTGCCGCTTAAGTATCTTATCTGTTCATACGGTCAGTTTTAGCCAGATGTCGCCGGTCAGGATCATTACTAAAGCCGTCTCTGACTTATTTTCAACTATTGTTTATCTACATTTAGACCTGAGTGATAAGCGTCTGGAGGTGGTGGGGCTGGAAGGAGCCATGGAGATGGGTCAGATCTACACCGGCCTCAAGAGTGCTGTCCGACTGGCCAAAACATCACAGATTACCATCAGGTGAGCCACGCTCAGCACGCGTACACCCCCACTTGTTGCACACTACCAAGGATGCACCACAGCACACAAAACCAACTTTAACATAAAAAATAAACAGAATACAGAATAAAATAATATTGCTGTTCCTTGTTCCTGTAAATGAGCTACTTGTGCACTTTCACAGCGTGAACACAAAGGACATTTTCCTCTACTGAGAATTGCAGTGCTGCACCTTTAAAATAGCAATCCGCTAAAGTCAGAGCGCAACTGGCTCTTAACGGGAATTGCAAGTGACATGCAAATTGGTTTATTTGATGTTATGCCCAAAACACTCCCATAATTAATTAAGAGAATTAGTACATGCATTTTGCACATTTCGAGCTGTGCAAGGTGTACTTTTCCTGTTGTTATGATAGCAAAGACAACACCGACACAGCCTAAATTAAGCTGCACCGTGCTCGATTGACGGTTGGCCTGTAGATCACTAAAATAGGGCTCTAAATATTTAACCAGTTTTATCGATTAACAATCTCTGTGGATACACCGAAGGCATTGTTACTTTTAATAATGTTGGAGAAATCTGGGGAACAATATTTATATCTCTTTAACAAAACATTGCAATGTAATTTTTCCCCAGTATTGCACAGTCCTACTTTGTCACATTTTTTATTTTTAAGTTTGTACAGTAACTACAGTTCAAACGTACTTCGATCCACAGCAGTGTATTTTTTCTGTTTTATTATAAGTGTATTTTGTGGAATAACTGTTAATTGATTTTACTGGATTTAGAGTGAGTGTCTTTGATAATAAAGTGTCTGGCTGGTCTCTGGTTGGGACACGTTATTGTTTTATTTTTCAAAGTGAATCAGTTTTAAATGAAATGAGAGAGATGAGAGATGGGGCAGCAGTGATGTGTATCTCTAATGCTGTGACATGCTGAGGCATGTTCAGGGCTGTTCACACCCTGTGTACACTCATTTACCTTTATCCTCTCATCCGCATATACTTAACGGTCGTTTATTCACAGATAATAAAGAGAAATATTCATTACAATTCATTCAGTAGCACTTCTCTATTGTCATGGAGAGCAGATTGACCTGCTGTGTACATTCAAGACATTCCTACAACAAACCATTGATATGAATGCTGTAGTTATGTGAAAATTCCATGAATACTTTTGTCTCTAGCCATGTTTAAACATGTTATGGCCTTTTATGAAACATTGAGACACACAGCCAAAGAAATGCCTTTTAAATATCATGTGAAAATTTTAATTATTAAACATTTGTTTGCCACATCATTTGTTAAGTCTGGTTTGTCTTTTTAAACAATGATTAATTCTATTATAGGACGAAGAAGCCCCTGCCCATGCAGATTGATGGAGAGCCATGGATGCAGCCACCATGTACAGTAAGTGCTCATTATCATATATTTAAAAAAAACTACACAAATGGCTATAGTTGATGCATGTATCAGTCTGAAGGTTTTCAATTGAGTAGAAATGAAAAATGCTGTATTTTTTTAGACATTTTATGGTAATTTAGATATAAAACACAGCACTGACTGACTTTGGACTTGTTATAACACAGTGGATCAACACCAGCAGATGACATGTCTCTTCAAACCATCACTGATCATCAGTAAATTTTACATTTCATTTAGAAATCAAGGGATCAGAGTCTGGAGGAAGAGTGGAGAGACACACAGTCCAAACTGCTCGAGGTCTAGTGTGAAGTTTCCACCAATCAGTGATGGTTTGCAGAGACATATTGGTGTTGATCTGCTGGTGTTGATCCACTGTGTTTTATTATCAAGTCTACAGTCAGTGCAGTGTTTCCCTGGAAAAAAAAAATTACAGCACTTCATGCTTCTTCCCTCTGCTGCTGACAACTTTTATGCAGAAGCGGATTTCATTTTCCAGCAGGACTTGGCACACTGCCCACACTGCCAGTACCAATTGGTCTTCAATAATATTTACATTTTCTGAGAAATTGATGTTTGGGTTTTCATTAGCTTTAAGCCATAGAAAAATCAACAATAAAAGAAATAAACGCTTAAAATAGATCACTCTGTGTTTAATACATATTTATAGTACAGCTCTGGAAACAAAGAGACCACTTCAGTTTTTCTGATTTTGCTATTTATAGGTTTATGTTTGAGTAAAATGAACATTGTTGTTTTGTTCTATAAACTACAGACAACATTTCTCCCAAATTCCAAATAAAAATATTGTCATTTAGCTTATTTATTTGCAGAAAATGAGAAATGGCTGAAATAACAAAAAAGATGCAGAGCTTTCAGACCTCAAATAATGCAAAGAAAACAAGTTCATATTCATACAGTTTTAAGAGTTCAGAAATCAATATTTGGTGGAATAACCCTGGTTTTTAATCACAGTTTTCATGCATCTTGGCATGTTCTCCTCCACCAGTCTTACACACTGCTTTTGGATAACTTTATGCTGCTTTACTCCTGGTGCAAAAATTCAAGCAGTTCAGTTTGGTTTGATGGCTTGTGATCATTCATCTTCCTCTTGATTATATTCCAGAGATTTTCAATTTGGTAAAATAAAAAAGCTCATATTTTTTATGTGATCTCTTTTTTTTCCAGAGCTGTATATGAGTTTCACATTTTAAATTGAAAAAACTTTATAATATTCTCATTTTTTGAGATGCACTAGTAGTATGTGGGCATCCGAACTGGCTATGACCAACCAGGCTGGAAATATTCAGGCTTAATACGTCTTTTACTTTTAATGTTGATGCTGACTGTATTGATGCGCATGGTGTCTCATTCTTGAGGAGGAGAGGTGGACAGTGTGGGATGCAGAAGTGCTTCAGGAACAGATCTGCTGCTGCAGTGACTCACGAGATGTGTTCTTTTTTTTTTTATATCTTCTGCAGATTCACATCACGCATAAGAACCAAGCCAGCATGCTGATGGCTCCTCAGTCCAAATCCTCCGGCTTCTTCAACCTTAAGTAGTGCCTACGTCTGCCTCAGCAGCTCCGCGGGTCCCTGCGTCTGCGCGGTCCACATTTAGCAGCTTGCTTACACGGACGTTGAGACTGGTGCGTTCGCGCAGGCCGAAATGTGTGCATATTGGGAAGGAGCTCTCGTTTCAGCAGGAGTCGAGGAGGCTTCGCTTCATGAGATCTTTTGGAAAACTTTTTTTTTGCGTAATCTGAGGAGAACCGGTCCTTTTCAAGATGCCATACATTTATATACTCAGTGGTGCGTTGAGAATGCTGTGTTATTCTAGATTTACTTGAGCTCCCTCGTGCCATAACAGGATGTTTCGTCTGCGGTGAGGTTCTTCCTGTGCAGGCTGAGCCTAGTGTGACCTGGTCTGGGATAGGCTTATGTTTTATGGTGAATCCAGCAAAAAAAAAAAAAAAAGCCCCACTTTTTAGGCCTCAATTTGATCACCTCATCAAAAACTTCAGCGCATCCCTACTTTATTTTCATTCAATTTAAACAGACAGTTTACATTACAGTTTACAGTTTCATATATTGTGGTCTATAACGCCCCCTTCTGCTAGATATGCAGTGTTCCATTTACCTAGGAGCTAGGAATGACCTTGAATCGCAGGGAGCGATGTTTCATTTTTTTCAGTTCATTTTTCATTATTAATTCTAATATTTTTTATATATTTTAAAACATATCCCAAAAACAGTAAGCATAAGACTTAGGAGGGTTTACCAGTTTACCACAACTGGTTTAAAAAAGCTAAATTCCCCAGTGTTTTATCACAAATCCAACCAAAATACAGTACCGGTTAAAAGTTTTAGAACACCCCCATTTTTTCCCCTTTATCCTTGACAGGTCCAGTCAATAAACCGGACATGGTCCAAAAATCCAGTGTACAAAATTGTGCAGTAAACTGCCAGGGCTTTTACAGAAAATGAATTAATGTATTGTGAAAAAGTTTGTAAATATTAAAAACAACAACTGTAATATCATATTTTGTTTTAAAAAAGAGGGGTAATTTTTAGCTATCAATCATTGGTTAACAGCTTACAGCCGGTAAGTATCAATTATAATAAACTAAGCTTTATTGGAATTGGATTTAAAAAAATGTCACTTTACAAATCCTTTGTCTGTAGTAATGCAGCGCTGGAACAGATGGAGTTCTTCTGTTACTCTCTACTGCAGCATTCACACTTTCATCATAATAACTAGAAAAAGACACAGATAAAACACAGAGAACTCTGTAACTATTAAAAAGTAGAAGTCTTTTTTTTTTTAGAGAAATTACAGATGAAGCCAGAGAGCAATTGTAGTGTTTCCTACACCTTCAAAAGACTCTAGGAAACTGGAGAGAAAACTGCTACAGGAAGATGTCTGGCTGACCCACATGGAAAAAGCTTTAGCCTTTAGCTCAGATTAACATGATTAGAATGAGTCTCAGTTTCAGCAGTGAAGAGATGAATTAGAGGTCTGACAGGAACCAGGGAAGTGCAGTATTAAAGTCATTAATAAGATAAAGAGAAAATAAAAAAGCAGCATGTCTGGGTCGTACAGCACTGCAGCTACTGGACAACTAAACAATAGGGGTGTTCTAAAACTTTTGAAAAACTATTCCAGGTGACTCTCCCTAATTAAAACAAAGAGTGTGCAGATCTGTCCTCAAAGATAAATGTGCTACTTAGAAGAATCTAATTCCCCATGTGTTCCTTTATAGCTTTAATATGGTCTTTTATATAAAATTTACAATGTAAAAATTCATCATAAAAAGAAAGAAAACACGCTGAATGAGAAGAGGTGTGTCCAAACTTGTGACTGGTACTGTGCCATAAGCTGGGGTTACATGTTGGCTCAGTCTGCACATCGAGAAAATGCCACTTTTGTTTTCTGTAAGTCTAAAGCATTGACCTAAATGTTCTGTGGCTATAGCAAATACTAATACTCCTTAACAACAAGACTTAAACCGGCTGTTGGAGATCAGGTCAGAGCATCAGCAGGTCAGAGGGATCACTGGACCGTCGAGATGGTAAAAACACAGCCAGTAATTTATTTGATCTTATTTGTGTTTACACCTGAACTGTGTGGTGTAATACTGTATTTAGATATATGGACATATTGATCATTTTGCTTAATGTTAGCAAGACGTCTTTTTCAGACCACTGTAAAATAATGCCATTTTAGTACGTATTAACAGCTTGAATGTATGTATTAAAAGCTAACGATGAGTTCGGTCGTTTGTGTTCCTGCTTGCCGGTCTTGTTAGCTCTGTAGAACTTTGACCAATAAACACAATCGACTGTAGAAATCGAAGTAACCTCTTCTTGCGAAATTAGATTGTAATTAGTCATTTTTCGCTGTAGGCCTACATATCTTTTCAGTGTTGGTTATGGTTGCTAGTAGAGGTGTAACGGTACATAATATCACGGTTTGGATCTCAGGACTGATAAAACTTACCCAGGTTTATTTTAGAAATGCAAGAAAAAATATTTTTTCGGTTAAAAACTAGTAGAGAAAACAAATATTAAACACGTTTTTATATATTTTGCCACTTTTTACCTTTTAAAGTTAATTTATTAGGTTTAGTAATACAAAAACAGTGCAATCTCATAGAAAAAATCATTTAAATAAATAAATAAAAATGCATAAATGTATTTGATGTTGCTTTTCTAAGAAAGAAACAATCACAAAATATTTACAATAAAAATATGTTAATTAAACACTGAACATTTTTGTCATCCCAGCTGGTTTTAATTTAATCGCATAATCATAAACTGTATTATTTGGTATACATTTATTATTAAAATTGGTCTTTTGTTTGCCATTTTGGGCTGAATAATTTCCGTAGCCAAATATACAGTCCAATCCTTAGTGTGTTTTGTTTTATTTTAGGCCATGTATATAAGCCCCACTTCAATATGTCATTCAAAACTACATAACATACCACTACATAATTTACCATCAGTGTTATAGACCCCAAAATACAGCCCTGTGGTACTCCACAATACATGCTAAACCAATTGATTAATTAATGCAATTAATCTTTCACAGTGGTTTCTGCATTAAGGTTGTTAACTGAGGATAATTTAAACAGTTTGTGTTACAGATTACAGTTACATTTAGTGCCATGAATATACAGTAGCCTTGTTAGCATTGTTAGTGTTACCAGTTAATCACATTTATTATGCAGTATTTTCCACATCTAAACACCATTTGAATCATATCTCAGATTGGACAGTGCACGCAGTTAGACAGATTTTGGGTTGAAATCAGATGATAAAAGGCAGAATATCAATGAAATGCCTGTTTATTTTCAGTCATTTAATCTAAGGCTATGTTCACATTACCAGGTTGAAGTGACTTAAATCAGATTTTTTGCTCAATGTGGCTCAGATATGATTTGTTTCATGGCTGTGTGAACATGTCAGATTTAAGTCACTTTCATATGTGGTCCTAAATCGGATACATATCCGATCCATGGACATGGGACATGAATGTGAACGGTCAAATCATGTGGAATTCATGCAACTTTTTGCTTTTACGCATTAGCATAAGCGCTACGAGCTTCTCTCTCATACCTGCACTCTATCTCTTAGTGCAGCTGTGCAGCTATAGCTGTAAAAAAACAGCAAAAGCAAACCGCCTGGCCTTTTTTCACCTCCTCGACCTGAGCATAAACTTCAGACCAGCTGTTTACTGTTTCTCCACTCCAGCAAAAGATGCTCCACATATGAGCTGCTAACAAACGCATCCATTTCCCTTTATAAGGCTATGAGTCTCTCTTCTCTCAAATATGAGGTTTTTTTTTTTGTTTGTGAAGAAGGAGAGGTTTTTAGACACGTGTCAATGTGAGGCGCATGTGAGGAACATATTCGTTCACATTACACACAGACATAGCTCACTTTTTTCATGGTTCACATTTGTGAATGTGAACCATGAAGATCTGAGGAAAAAAAACAGATTTGAGGGGGGAGGGGGGCAAACAAGACTACAGTTACTAAAGCAGTACTCCTAAACTACTACAATTCCCACAATGCCATGCAAATCCCACATCTTACAGTTTGTTTATAATGATATGTAAAATTACTGTATGTACCTTATTAACAGTAACAGGTTTTGGTACGAATACAGGTACCGTTATACCTCTACTTGCTGGTCAGACACTCTGATGATAAACTGAGGTGCTACTAAGGGTTCTGAGAATATTAGAGAAGAAGTACTAGTTAAAAGTCGAATAGCTAGCAGTTTTAAGGTTCTTCCTGGAAGCTTTGCATCATTTAGGGATTCTTAATTAAACTTTAAATGTTACAAAGGTTCCTCAACCTTATATAAAATTATTTATCTACAGAAACATCCATTGTAACTTTGTGACTTTCAGGAAACCAAAAGTGATTCAAAGCACATTGTATTGTATAAAGAACCCTTAGGTACCTGTATGTTTAAGAGTGTATTGCCTCACTTTTTTCTCAAGCTTATGAAATGTATGTAGCTCCTGAGATTATAGAGGATCTTTCAGAGTTTGTTTGTGAAATGACTGAATAAATATAATTACAAAATGTTTAATTCATGTTCTGCTCATCATTCATAATTGTTTATTTCCAAGGCTTATGGACTGACTTTTCAGAACGATGACTGTAGAAAAAATACACAGCTCTGGAAAAAAAAAATCAAGAGACCATTTCAGTTTCTGAATCAGTTTCTCTGATTTTGCTATTTATAGGTTTATGTTTGAGTAAAATGAACATTGTTGTTTTATTCTATAAACTACAGACAAAAGTTCTCTCAAATTCCAGATAAAAATATTGTCATTTAGAGCATTTATAATGGAGTGAATTTTGTGCTAAAGGTTTTACATAAAAATAAATAATCTGCAATCATTTTTTTTTATTAAAAGGAAAATTGTATGTTGCAAAACATAAGAAAAAACATATATATCAAATATGTATATTTGAAATATACTTGGTTACTTTATTATCCTTTGCAGTTATTTTAAAATTATTTTAGTTTGGATTTTGCCAGTCTTTGCTTTTATGTTTCTGTTTTTGTAAAATTTCTGTTTTTTTTTTTATTTGTCTGTTAAAGACTTTTGCTTCTGGAATCTCTCGTTTGCTTCTGCTTCAGTTTTTTGCTTCTAAGAAAAAATGGAAACAAGACTCAAACTAACTTAACTGGTGACTTTTTGTGCTTATTTCGAGGTTAAATTACTTTAAGTAAAGTGGATGTTGTAAGTCTCTTTTTTAAAAATTAGAATTAGATCATTTCTCTTGCTAAGATTTTGTTTTTTTGCAGCGTGTCTGTACTTTCTAGGAAATCATGCTTTCTACTAGATTCTGGACCATTGCTGTGAGGATTTGACTGCATTTGTGACCAGAGCATCAGCATGGCCAGGATGTTGGATGATTACCAACAGCCCACCTGATCTGCCGAATCCACAATTCACCCCAAAAGTATGAAATGCAGCAGATAACAAAAGCAAGCAACCAAGAAATATATATCACTAACAAATATCACACACATTTCTTCCACTAGATGGCGCAAGGCATCTGCAGCCAGACTGCCTGTAAACTACTTTCTGTTCAGTTGAGTTCAGGGTGGATGTGGGTAGATCTGCCCAAAGCCACAGTGCTGCAGAACTGAAGTGCTCAGAAGTGCATGCTGCAACCAAACACCAGCCTGAGCTGGAGTAAGAAACCAACAACAACAGCTCATAAACCTCTTCTCTGGTACAATGTAGTTCATCTTTCCAGCATCTAAGAGCTTACAAATGTCTGAAGGTGCTTTTCAGGTTTTTTTTTGCACGAAACATGAAAAAAGACTTCATGGGTCAGGACTTTACTTGATATAACACAGTGGATCAACACCAGCAGATGACATGTTTTTCCAAACCATCACTGATTGGTGGAAACTTCACGCTAGACCTAAAGCAGTTTGGACTGTGTGTCTCTCCACTCTTCCTCCAGACTCTGCTCCCTTGATTTACAAATGAATTAAAAATTTTACTGTTGATCAGTGATGGTTTGGAGAGACATGTCATCTGCTGGTGTTGATCCACAGTGCAGTGTTTTCCCAAAAAATATTACGGCACTTTATGCTTCTTCCCCCAGCATGACAACTTTTAATGGAGATGCGGATTTCATTTTCCAGCAGGACTTGGCACACTGCCCACACTGCCAAAAGTACCAATTGGTCTTATATAATATTCTAATTTTCTGAGACACTGATTTTTGGGTATTCTTTGGCTGTAAGCCATAATCAATCATCAAGAATGACAGAAATAAATACTTAAAATAGATAATTCTGTGTGTAATACATCTATATGATATGAGTTTCACAGTTTGATCTGAATAACTGAAATAATTTTCAATGATGTTCAAATTTTTGAGATGTACCTGCATACGTTGTGAGGCGTTATCTTGTGAGTAAGGTTGAACAATGTGTATGCATGGTATTTAACATTTCTCACTCCACAGTGTTGTGTACCGGGAATGCACCATAGCCCGGAAGGCTAATATATGGCTAATATTAACACCCACAGTGGATAGTGCAGCACAGTAAGTAGTAATGATGGTGACCGGCAGTGTCTGGCTAGAATTGTCCATGTGAACAGACAAGCAACTCTGGTAGAAATCGCATTTCTCCACATTCAACACCCCCATATCCCACAAGGTAAGTGCAGCTCTCTTTAGCTTATATGGGACATAGCAAAAGTCATGGGACACACTACTAGTTCAAGTCCCATAACATTTAGCATGTGAGTGTATGTATTGGTAGTCCAAATGATTTGATTGGATGTGTCACAAACTTAATATGTGCCTTTGTATGACTTTGAATGACTTCAAAGGTCAAGAAGACAATGTTAATGTCATCAAGTGATGGAGGAGTGGGTTGAAGAGTGAAGATGATCAAATGTCATGATCAGATGGATAAAAAAGAAAGTAAGCAGATTAAAGAGCACTGAGAACTGGTGGGACTTGGGTGTTTGGAAATGTGTGTAGGGAAGATTCCAGCAGTGGTGGGCAGCAGCAGTGAGGGATGTGTGTGGTTGATGTAGTATAATGAGTGGGTAACACACAGGGGCCTTTCCTGTGCTAGACTGGGGTTTGAGTTCCTGGCTGGGTAAGAGCACCACACTATACATTGTGTACAACACCAAAGCATTGCTTTCTTTTACCGGTGTAACACGCTTTACATGTAATTTGCTCTGAAAAAATGTAACAATGTGCACCATCCAGGGTTCCTAGGGTCATGAAAAACCTGGAAAAGTCATGTTTTTTGAAAATAGCAATTCCCCAGGCCTGGTTAAGTTTTGGAAAAATAAAAATACCTAGAAAGTTTTGAAAAAGTCATGAAAATTTGGTCAACAAATCTATGTTTTCGTTTATTGATGCTCAAATACGTCAGCTCAGAGTTAATTCAGCAATTTAGCCCTACACAATGGAGCTCTCAGGATCTGACACACATTTTATTATTAAAGATTGTGTTTCAACATTTTTCTAAGATTAATTTTAGGCCTACTATAATCAAATTCGATTATAGTTTTAGTTGATTTTTGGTTTTATTGTCCATGTCTGCACTGGTGTTTTAAAAATCATGTGGTCATAAAAATTTGCCTTGAAGGCATGGAACAGTCATGAAAAATAACTGAAATATATTGGTTAAAATGTGTATGAACCCTGACCATCAAATGATTTTAAAAAGAAAAAGGTGGTTGGTGTGGTGCAATGGATAACAGTACTACCTGTCTGCCAGTGAGCTACAACCACATGTAGAGGAGTGGGGTTCAATACCCACTCTGGTGACAAAACAGTGTGCCAATAGTCCTTGGGCAGACTCTTCTGTAATACCTCTATAGGACATGTAATAAATGCCAGAAATGTAACTGTAAAGTTTATTGATTTTTTTTTTTTAATCAAATTAGTGCATTACCAAAAGTTCAATATTACTAAATACAAAAATAATACATATTGTCATGCTATAAACGTACAGTATGAATATAGTTTAGAGTTTAATGTCTGTAGCTAAATCATGTGTATTAATTAAAGGCAGCAAGCTACTTATAATTCTTATCATAATTATCAAAATGTATTCTCAACTTTGTTTTTATCAAACTAGTGCATTACCAAAAGTCTAATATTATTAAGTACTAAAATAATACATATGGTCAAGCTTATAATATATATATATATATATAGTTTAGAGTTTAGTGTCTGTAACTAAATCATGTGTGTTAATTAAAGGCTGCAAGCTACTAATAATTCTTATCATAATTATCAAAATGTATTTTCAGGCTTTTATCAAACTAGCGCATTAACAAAAGTCTAATATTACTACATACTAAAATAATACATATTGTCATGCTATAATCTTATAGTATACATATAGTTTAGTGTCTGTAACTGAATCATATGTGTTATTTATAGAATAACTCATAGTTATTCTGTCACCTACTGGACTATGTATTGTTATTGAGTGTATCGTGTATATTTTTATACTGTAAAGCTATCTGTATATCTTATTTTATATTATATTTTATTTTATTATTCTTCTTGTAAATATTGTTCTCTGCACATTAGTGGGAATCTGCACCCACGTTTTTCACTCACATGTACACCTGTACTGAATCTTCAATCTTTAGAGGCTGCAGGCTACTAATAATTCTTATCATAATTATCGAAATATATTCTCAAAAAATATATATATATTCATTTTAACACTATTTTAACAACTTTTTTTACTTTCAAAGAAAACTGATAGAATTTTAAAGCACACGTGACTCTTCCCAGTGCTTTATTTTGATCTGAAAACAATGAACGTGTCCAAAATTCAGTGAAACAAAAGAAAACAAAAACAATGATGCTCCACCCACCGGCCAATCATATCGCTCACTCAGCTCACAAGCCACGCCCCCTCAGTGAACCCGCCTCTGTTGTAGTGGCTCCGCCCCCTCCACATGGCCCTGGTCCTAAAGTTAGAGCAGTAGTGTGAGGGGAGCAGTCGCAGAGGTGAGGAGTGTTCAGCGGAGAGAGCGGAGTGCAGAGTGATAAAAGAGTGATAGAGGGAAGATTAAACGGGGGATTGGAGTGATCATCACTCGCGCGGCAGTGTGTGTGTGTGTGTGTTTGATCAGATCATGAAGAATATGACTTTCAGGCGGATCAAGAAGCTGAACTCCAGCGAGCCGGACGGAGGCTCCTGCCCGGGCAGTGGAGATATCTACTTCTCCTCCTCCAAATCAGACAGCTGCAGGAACATGGAGAGACCAGCCAGCTCCTCAGACATCTACAACTACAAGACCCTCGCTTACTCTGGAGGAACCCTGCCCAGGAACTTCAAAAAGGTAAGAAACTCTATTTTCTGGAAGCTCAGCTTATTTCTCACGCTCTGGAGACCATGGGTTTTTGCTCTGGGCTGTAGGTTGCAGCTTCTTTAAAATCTAAAAGCTACTACTTTAAGTGGATCGGTGTTTCCCAGCAACTCTGGTTCAGAATATCCTCCAGTCCTTTGAGGACCATTGGTTTGCATTTCTTTGATATCTTTTTTTTGTACTCTTCCCAACACACACGTTGATCACCCATGGTCTTCTCACATGTTGAAGGACATTGGTTCTTCTCTGGGATGGTGGCAGTAGCTA
This sequence comes from Astyanax mexicanus, assembly GCF_023375975.1. NCBI lineage: Eukaryota > Metazoa > Chordata > Actinopteri > Characiformes > Acestrorhamphidae > Astyanax > Astyanax mexicanus. The sequence goes on along the minus strand of NC_064420.1, from coordinate 44,922,482 downwards.
GCTTTATTTTGAAGCTGTTGTGTTCTTTAAAGACTTTAAGACCATTGGTTCCCAACCCAAGTTCTGGATGAACTCCTTCTCCTGCACATTTAAGTGTTCACTTAAATGGCTTGTTGTAATACTTTAGGTAGCAGCTTCAAGTTCTTCAGTGCAGTGGTCCCTGTGCCTGGTCCTAGTGGAGCTTTAGTATTTAGCATGAACAACACTCATGATCTTCTTACAAATTAAAACCCATTGGTTCTGCTCTTGGTTGAGGATAGCAGCTTCTTTTAAACCTAAGATCCGTGGTTCCCAGCATCAATGGTTCTGAATATTCTCCAGTCCCATGAGGAACATTGGTTTGCAATTATTGTTTTTCCTTTTTTTTTTTTTTTTACAGTTCCCAACACACCTGCTCATGATCACACCTTAATTTTGAGAGTCTTGGTCTTCCAACTCCCATGGTCTTCTCACATGTTGAAAGCCATTGGTTCTGCTCTTTTAAAGCTGTTGTGTTCTTTAAAACCTGTTTAAAGAACTAAATCATGTGTGTTATTTCATATCATAATTAATATAAATTCTTTAAATGATCAGAATTAATCACTTTTAAAAAGTAGAAAAATAAAACTGTCATAGAGGATTTTGAAATCTATTGGTTCTTCTCTCATGCTAAGGGTCGCAGCTTTAGACTCTTCAGTGCAGTGGTCCCCATGCCTTGTCCTTGTGATTCTTTAGAATTTATTCTGATCAACACTCATGATCTTCTTACAAATTAAATATCATTGGTTGGTTCTGCTCTTGATGATAGCAGCTTCTTTTAAACCTACTACTTTAAGATCAGTGGTTCCCAGCATCTTTGGTTCTGAAGAAGCTCCAGACCTATGAGTGCCATTGTTTTTTTTTTTTTTTTTTTTTTTTTACTACTTTAGACCCTTTAGCTTTGTGGTTCACAAGCTTGCTTATGGTGGTCCTTTAATATTTACTCTGTTTCCAACACCCATGATCTTCTCCATTTTAAGGAGGGTAGCCAAGCGTAGCAGCTTCTTGTACAGTTTCAGATAACACATTTTGCAGACTCCTCACGTTAGAGGTGCTTGTGGTCCTGCTGTGTTCACCCTGCTCTCAACACCCATGGTCTTATATTTTGAAGTCTGTTGGTTCTTCTCTCTGCTGAGGGTAGCAGCTTCTTTTACAACTTAAGATAACACATTCTGTAGACTTCTCACATAAGTGCTTCCCAACATTGGTACTTGTGGTCCTGCTTTGTTTACCCTGCTCTCACGCCTTGGTCTTCATATACAGTATATTGAAGCTTATACAGCATTTCTAGACTCCTGTGATTTCTAGACTTCTAGATTCCTGTGCCTAGTCTTGGTTGTTCTTTTGTATTTACCCTGTTTCCAACACACACAGTCTTCTTTTATATTAATAGCCATTGGTGCTTTTTGTTACACAAGGTAGTGGATTATTTAAAAACACTTTAACACTTTTTCTAGACTCTTTAGGTCATTCGTTTCTAGCCATAATTCTGAAAGACCTCCATTTATACAAAGAATGTTGGATCTGCTCTATGCATTAGAAAACAAACTTTGGGATTGTAGGTCCTGCATGCTCCCAGCACCCATGGTCTTCTTACATTTTGAAGGCCATTGTTTCTTTTCTCTGCTGCGTGTAGTAGCTTCTTTTACAACTTCAGACAACTCTGTTTAAAGGCTCTTCTGGTCCGTGGTTCCCATGCCTAGTGCCTAATGTTTACCCTGCCCCCAACACTCCTGATCTCCTTGCTTTTGAAGACCATTGGTTCTTCTCTCTTCTGAGGGTAGTAGCTTATTTTTAAGCCTTTGGTAAGCACCTGTCGTAGACTCTTTAAGATCACTTGTTCCCCCACTTGTTTCCAACTTTGATTCTCTCACTACTGACTAACTGATTAAACAAGTGGATTTGGGTGTGGATAAAGTTGCTCTGGTTTCAAGTCTGGTTATGGAATACCTCTTGTCATATACATTTCAATGTTTTTTTTCTTTCTTTCAGATCAGTGGTTCCCAAGCCTGTTCTTGGTGGTCCAAGTGTTTGCTTTGCTCCCAGCACCTGTGGGCTTCTTATATTTTGAAGGCCATTGGTTCCTCTCATTGCTGGGGGTGGTAGCTTCTTTTAAAACTTGAGGTAGCACTATTTCTAGACTCTTTAAATCAGTGGATCCCAACTCAATTTGGAGTTTACCCTGCCCCCAACACCCCTTACCATCTTATAATTTGAGGACCATTATTTTCTTGTTCTCTTTATAACCGTGGTTTCCAATGGTCTGTGATATATTTTAGAAAATGTGGTGGTGTAAAAATTTGTTTTTTTTCCCACAATTTTCTAGTTTTCATTTATCTCTATCACAATCTGAATTTCAAGAAATATTTTATTTCCCCATCTGATGATATAATCCAACCTACTTTTGTTACAAGATGAATATCGCAAAATTGAGTAAAGCTTTATTTTTTTTTATTTGCATTTTGAGGGGCAGAATTGAAAAACTAGAAATTTGGGCAAGCTTATAAATAAGCCCCCGGAAGAATTTGTAAACAACAGACTCTTCCAGAGTAGAAATTGGATTGTTTGAACAGGAACCCACTAAAATGTGCAAGGCAGAGCCATGGTTGGGACCATTGCTTTGAAATCATATTGGGATACTGGCTTTAAATACCGCTATAATTGTCATATTACTGATTATCAATTAAGTTCCACCAGACTTTCTAATAAACTGGCACATGCAGATCATCTATGACCAAAATAATGTTATGTGACATTTTAATCTTCAGATTAATTGTCTAAAATTACCCCCTACTGCGAGAGAAGCTGAAGTGAACTCTGTTCTTGTTAAGCTTCTATAAACAGCACTGCTGAAGTGCTGTGATTAATTAAGGTTGATTAGAAACAGTGGTCGGTGGTGATGTGGCTGCTGCACGCGGCTGCTGGTGAATGCAGCAGCGGAGTCAGCACGTGCGTTTGGACACGGTCGCAGTTGGCTAGTTGTAAACGGCGCGTGGCATGTGAATCGTTTCTCACCTGCGAGCTTCCGCGAGCTTTTTTACACCTGCTCACACCTGGTCTGATATTTACATACGTTAGGAGCACTGCACGAGACCTGCTTACCACTAACTGCCCACTCAAAGTAGGTATAATAATGTATTTCATTCTGAGTGAACAAACACTGTGCGTGTGTGTGGTAACTTAAATCAGTTTCTGTATAAAATATCAAGCTCTTTATCTAGGTATTAAATGAATGAATGAATAACTGGCATAGACATAAAAGCTCCCTGTAATGGACATCATTCGTTAACACATGCTGTATATATTGTATATCTCACAGACTAAATTTCATAGCTGCACATTTATTCACCTAAAATTACAGAACTATTATAAAATATGTAATCATAATCACACCTGCCACACGTTATTTTTTAAAGGAATACCTACACTCCATAATATATTTTAGTTACAGTAATAGCTTTTATTATTTAAGTATATTTCAATGTGACTTGCTGTGGGGCTTTTAATTTGAAGCTCAAAACGGCGGATTAGAATTGTATTGACTAACAGCTGGCTAAGCGGCGTTGCTAACAGCTAGCTAAGCGACGCTGGTAACAGCTAGCTAAGCGGCGTTGCTAAACGGCGTTGCGAACAGCTAGCTAAGCGATGCTGCTGACAGCTAACCTGGCTAAGCGGCGGTGCTAACCGCTAGCTTAGCAGCGGTGCTAACAGCTCAGCGGCGGTGCTGATTAGATGTGGTATGTTCACAGCTTTTTGATATGTGTTTGATGGTACCTTACTCTGGTCCTCAGTTTAAAGGTGAGAACTCCAATTTACTTCATAACAAGCATAAAAGATGGTCAGTAGTTCGTCTCAGTAGCTAGCTAACCTAGCTAACTCTTCTATTCCACCTTAAATGGAACAGAGGAGGCATTAATTAAGGTGGAACGGAAAAATAAAATCAAATAAAACCCATTGAAAACTTAATTCAGCTACCCCTCACAGAAGAATTAGGAAATAGACAATATTAATTAATTGCTGCTTCATCTGCCCCCTTGCTGAAAGTGATTCCAGAGTTTGTTGTTGATAATTATCATACTTAAAAATGCCCAAAATTTCTTTGTAAATTTTGTGAAGAGTTTGTGATGAATTGGCCAAAAGAAATGCTCCAATGATATAATGATACAATGTCTTTTTTCTGTGCTTATTTATGATTTTATACGTGAATTTAATGGTATACATGCATATTGTCATACTTCTATAATCAAAAAACAAGTCCTAAATGTGCTGTAGGGGTGTATGTTAATATAGATGCAACAAAGTATCACAGTATTATGAGTTGCAGTTCTAAATTATATTGGTTCTCTAAAACACAGTATTTATTGTTATTTATTACACGGACGATTGGTGTCAGAAGTGGTTTGCTGCTATTCTAGTGGGCAGGATTTAAACGCAACACATGTGTTTAAATCCTGCCCACTAGAATAGCAGCGCCAGTGATGTACTCAGATTTCACTGTTATAAAAGTTTCTTTCTTTCAGCTTTTATAAATAAAAAAAAATAGTATTTATACTATGGCAGTTTATCTACAACTGGATTTGAGTAATATACATTGCATTATATAATTATATCACAATATATTGAGTTATAACCCCTGTATTGTGTCTCTGGAGGCCTCCAGTTTCACAACACGAAGCACTTCACTCACAGGAGCCATTCATCTCCTGAGCCGTGCTGAGCTGGGTGGTGTTCTCTGGGAAATAGTGGTGTAATTTCCAGCACTGTTACAGCACACATGGTCACTTACTCACTGTTCTCTCTTCTCTTCTCTTCTTTTCTCCTGGGTCCACACATCTTGAAGGACGTTCATGGTCACTGATGGCGTTATGGGGTCTAGACCACCCACACACTCTGCTCTTGACCAGAGACTCTGACCCTGGGCTGGTCTGACGCACTGTAAGTGGTCAGTCGGATCCTGCACATTACAATGGGCCCCCCTGTGCGGAGTACAGCGCTGTACTGTGCGTTATATGGTGTGGATTTGCTTTGTTGGCGTCATTAGAAGGGTTTGGCTCGTCATTGCACTGACCGTGGGTCAGGGTGGTCATTCCTGTGGCTTGTTCAGTGAGGGGATAAGTGTCCAAAGCTCAAACAAACCACTTTGTCCCATTCGTTCTGTCTGATAACTGGAGTGTAACTTCTTGAAAGAGTCTGAATTCAGCGTGGCTTATTGTGCTGAGTGATCCGGGCCACTGTGACCAATGGAGATGCCTAAGTAGCTCAGATAGAAGAGAGAAGAACGGAGAGTGTACCTTCTTTGCAGTTTAGAGCCGTATTCTGAGTCTGAATGCAGTGGGACACCTGCTTATTTAATTGTTTTGGTCTGATATGAAGGGTTTAAAAAAAGGTTTATATCCTGTTTTTGTTGGAGTTACTGTCTCTCCTGTCCATGGAAGGCTTTTTTTAAAATCGATTTTAGGGCATTGCTGTGGAGATTTTATTTCATTTAGTGTAACAGGAACATCAGAGGTCAGGACATTGGATATATCAGTGTTTCCAGTTTCCAACCAAAGAAAAATAATTTCATTTTGAAGAATATCTATTGGTACCTTGGTCCATAATAAAATGGGGATGCAATATAAAGAATAACAGTCAGATTTAGGTGGTTAAAAAGTAGAAAAACTACAAAAATGGAGATACAAGAATTTTGTGGCCGTGAAAATATGTGTCCATAATTTGACCAATCTTTGTTTTTAGATTTTATATTAATGATAGTGATTCACATGCAACCACAAAATTACTGGTAAAAGTTGGGACTACTTTTTTTGGCGGAGGAATTTATCTGATTATATTTGGAACAGTATACAAAAATAATTGTATTGCAAAAGGTCGTATAAACCCAGAAGAGAGTTTAAGGTCATGCTATCGTGAGTAGCATCACAGCTTTGATGATATAAACAGCCGGTGTGTGTCTGCGGCCGACTCACAGCCTTGATGCTACTTCTGATAACAGACAACTGCATACAAAATGTTGCTCAAACATGCAGTGGCATTGAAATATGTTCTTAGGTAGAGATACTACATATCTTATAACTCGTATCTCCAAAACGGCGACTTTACAGTAGAAGCTGAAGAGCTTCTTATCTTTCAAAGGAAGTCAATGTAAATACATTCAATTCCAGGTGATTTTAGAGCATTTCTATTGGTCCATTTCTATTGAAATTTGGACGCAATGGTTTGAAAGTTTCTCAGATTCACGATTTGTCAAAAATAGGCCTGTTACCGATACTTTTTTTTTTGTTTGGATGCTGTATTGTCTCAGAAATTATTGCGATAAACAATTTTTGCCATTTAAACCCTTAAATGTCCTTGTTCTAATAAAAATATGTTGTTTACAGTAATAATATAAACTGAGCTCAGTTCAACATCTTCATTATTTAGATATACATTGACTCAAAGGTACAATATCGAACTGTTGAGGTGAAGTTAAAGGGTTAAACCAATTTAAAGCCACTGATATGAAATGACAATATAATAGCATAATGCATTTACTTAATTTAATTCATGATAGTTTGTGGGATGAGAGATTTATACTTTTTTCCTCACTCTGTGTGTATGGAGGCTCAATTATTGCTGTATTGGTCACTATGCTACTGGTAAAATATTGGTAAAATGTTAACTCAAATATTGTACAATAAATCGATATTGTAGTTATTGTGGCCGACCTAGACAAAAAGTGATTTGTATTGAGATAAATAAGCTATGATCTGAGTATAATGTGGGTTTTATGACTATAAACATCATGAGGTTCATGTCTTCATGAGGTAGAGTCACCTGGAATAGTTTTCTCAGCGTCTTGAAGGAGTTCGTGGAGGTGCTGAACAATAGTCGCTGTGAAGCTCCAGCTCATCCCACACCACCTCAAATCACCATCTCAGTTTATCAGGTTTAGATCAGGGGATTGTGGAGGAAAAACATATATATATTTTTTTAAATGTTTAATACGTAATTCTATATGTCTCCCTTAATTGTTTTCATGTCTTAAATATTAATCTACACTGAAAAACTTTGAATGAGAAGGTGTGTCCAAACATTTGACGGGTACGTATGACTTTACAGTAAATTTTGCTGGACACCCGTTACTGGACACTGGTTGGGCGATTTATGAAGAGCCTCCTGTATCCCACCTCCCACACCCAAACCAGCCCCCTGACCACAACAGGGTATTATTGTGTAGCTAACGAATTCTGCCCCCCCATTACAGCCACCCTCCTCAATACTACCACCCCCAAGGGAGCCTCGGGGGTACTTGGAAATAAATGAAGTCATTGAAGAGACCCCAGGACGATTGTGGAAGTGCTGGAAAATAAAGAAAGGCAGCATTTTACTGGAGCAGAAGGGCTTCTGGTACAAAGTGCACTTTGACTGCAACAACACTCCGGCCCATTGAGGTAGAAACGGGTGAATTGACTTCAGTCAAAACAGACATAACGCGGGGTGCACTCCCAGCCCCTTCGGCCGGTGGAGACTGGGTGGGGTCTCGCCTAGATTTGGCTTTTACATCAATGAAGGCATTGTGAGGAGGCGGCAGCAACTCCGGACCTGTGTTTGCCTACACTCGGCTCTGTGTGTAAACTGAGGTGTGTGTTAGAGTGATGGATTGGTCGGACTCGGGGCTTCCAGTAGACGTGGCCTCAGTAGAAGCAGCAGTTTACAGCAGATCCTGGGTTCCTGGAACTCACAGCAGAGTGCAGACACGCATCAGAGACTCATCAGATGACTTCAGATGCAATCTGATAGTGTTAGTAAGGTGACTGTAATCAAAAGTCCCTGTCCTTGAGTATCTAGGTATTTTAAAAAAATGTTCTTCCCCATATTTTGGCCTTCTGTCCACACAAACACCATGGAGTATAAAAAACCATCAGCTGAAAAACATTAACTGAGAAGTCCATAAATATATATCTTTCTTCTCCATGCTTTTTCTTCCTTTCCACACAAACGGCATTTTTTGGTTACTATAAATGGAGATTTTTGAAAATGGGGCTATCTGAGACTCATCAGACACAATATGGTGGCATCAGAAAAATGTGCAGGACTGTCAACTCTTCCACTGTTCAGAATCTGAGGAAAGAATAGCTGACCATCTCAGTAAAGCCCTAAAACATTGGAAAACATGCATAATGCCCTTTCCACGATTATTCAGATATTTTTGCAAACTTTCTTCCCCATATTTTGGCCTCCTGTCCACAAAAAACACCATAGAGTATAAAAAAAGTGAAATCACAAGGCATGTGTTTTTTACAGTCTGAGCAGCAGTTCTGGGCAAACTGTGGGCTTGTGAAACTCATGGCACAGTACAGAAACTAATAAGAGACTCATCAGATGCTATCTGATGGCATCAGTAAAGTCACGGAATGTAAAAGTCCCTGTTCACGGATATGTAGATATTAAAAAAAAAAAAAAAAAAAAGTTCTTCCCCACGTTTTTTATTAACTCCTGTTCACACAAACACCATTTTTGGTTACTATAAATGGAGAGTTTTGAAAATGGGGCTATCAGAGGCTCATCAGACACCATATGATATAGAGCTGGGCGATATGGGAAAAAATCTTATCACGATATAGTTTTCCATATCAGTCGATATCGATATGTATCACGATATAAATCAAATCACTTTGTGTCACACTTAAAGGTTTGTTTTTATTAGTGAGAGAATAAGGGAGTGATGGAAGTTTTATCACAATATTTTTTTCTGTATCTCCATAATTATTAGGGCTGGCCCGAATAGCATTTTTTGAGCTCCGGATATTTGGCAGTAATTGGTAGCGAATATTCCAATATTAGTTTTTAAAAAAAAACAAATTAATCATGAACACGAGCCAGAACCCGAGCTTGAACGTCAGCCTGACTCAGGCGCTGCATGAACTCGGGCTTTTTTCCAATTTTTTCCAATTTTCCATGACTGAAAAAAAAACTTGGGCTATAAGCTCAATATTAAATATTTCGTTTGTTTAGAAATTATTTTATATTCTTAAACCATGTTAAATTATATTAGATTAGTAGGGCTGGCCCGAATAGCGTTTTTTGAGCTCAGAATATTGGGCACTGATTGGCAGCCAATATTGGAATATTTGTTTTTAAAAAGACGGATTAAAAACTGATTAAAGTAAAACAAAAATTGCAACTCGGCCCCTTTAATTCACCACAAAGTTTTCCAAGACCCAGCCGAAAAAAAAAGATTTCCCACCTTTTCCTCAGCTGGGTCGGGCTCAAAAAATGATTTGTGATAGGCTGTTTTTTGGTTTGTTTGTTTAAGCACTTAGGCTTTTGTACTGCTGCAGTGCAATATTTAGATTTTATATTCTGAAATTCGTTAGGTTTTATTTCTTTTAGCATTTTGAACTTTTTTTCCAATTTCAAATTTATTTTTTTCTGTTCGTTATGTTCTATCGGTCCTTGCGTTTTTTGTAGTTGAAGTTGAATTTAATATTGAAGTTCAATATTTCTAATTTATATTTTGAAATTCGTTAGATTATATTTATTATTGTATTTTGAGCTCACTTTAGTTAGTTATTTTCCAAATTCATATCTATTTTTCTGTTATTATTAAATGTTATTAGCTTATTAGCTTAGCTTGTCATTTAGCATACAGAACTTCTCACGGATTTTTAATGAATGTTGATTTATTAATTTAAAAGCTGTACCTTATTAAAAGTATTTTAAGCCAGACAGACACTGTGTGATTTTTTAATGAGTTTATCTGCACTTTTAAATGGTTTGTCCTGTAGGAAACGCACACGATTTGTATGCTGACACTGTTGTCTGACTGAGGAGCTGCTTTCCGTCAAATGCAGCCTGTAGGCAGGAAAAAATCCAGCCAGAACCGACCATATCATGAGCCAGTTTTAAAGCCAGTAATTTAGTAGAGCATTAAACTACAAATCTGAGATGTACCTGCTGTACTTCTTAATCTCTGCCCCCAAAATGGTCCATTAACTTGCTTGACAGACGCGTCAAATCCCCCGCGAGCACGCGCGGCGCACAGCGCACCGATTAATTCATGCGTTGAGCTTTAAACGCGCAGCTGAGCTGTAATTGGGGAAATATCACAAAAATCACAGTGTGATTTGTTACATTAAAAAAAAGACCATTTTCTTCCGCCTAATCTGAGAGGAAAGCGGTGTTCTCGACCGGCCCGAGTTCATGCAGCGCCTGAGTCAGGCTGGCGTTCAAGCTCGGGTTCGGGCTCGCGTTCAGGCAGATAATCTAAATGATAAATGATTTTGTGTTTTTGCACTTGGGCCATAAGCTCAATATTAAAAAGTTCGTTTGTTTAGAAATTATTTTATATCCTTAAACCATGTTAAATTATATTAGATTAGAGGAAAGTCATTTAGACATCATTCTTAAGGTGTTTTTGTCCTGTTACCGCTCCGCAAAAAAACCTCTTCCTTTAATCCGCGCCCCACATACACATTTTTGCAGCACCTGCCCCGAGGTCCTAATATAAATTGAATTAATTACATTTAGTGCTTAAAATTTACTTAAAATTTATTTAAAACGTGCTGAACAGTGCGGCCGTTTATTCCCAAAGTCCAAACACTATGGTTGTTTGCGTGTGTCGGGCCATACTCCACTATTCTTTAGGGTTTTTTGTTGCATGCATGAGAATAACTATTACAATTTTCTTAACTATTTATTAATTTGCTCCAGCGTCTTCTGGATTGATTACACGTTGTGTTTTCGTTGTTTGCCGCGCCACTTAGACGGAAATGGAAATGAATGTTTATCGAATTCTATTGCACAGGCTTATCATCGTCATCGAGGGAAAAATTATCGCGAAACAAATCGATATCGTTATATCGCCCAGCACTAATATGATAGCATCAGGAAAATTGACGGGACTGTCCTTTGTCCTGTGACTTTGAGGAAGAAGAAGAGTCAACTCTTCCACTGTTCAAAAACTGAGGAAAGAATAGCTGACAATCTCAGTAAAGCCCTAAAACATTGGAAAACATGCATAAGGTCCTGTCCACGATTATTCAGATATTTTTACAAACTTCCTTCCCCATGTTTTGACCCCCTGTCCACTTAAAAACCTTATGGAGTATAAAAAAAAACAGTGATATCTTAAGATATGCGTTTTGCACAGTCAGAGCAGCGTTTTTTGACAATCTGTGAGTTCCTGAAACTCATGGGACAGTACAGAAACTAATAAGAGACTCATCAGATGCCATTAGACACAATCTGATAGCGTCAGTAAAGTGACAGAACTTAAAGTCCCTGTTCACAGATATGTAGATATTTAAAAAAATGCCTGTCCCTATGTTTTCACCTCCTGTTCACACAAACACCATTTTGTTTTGGCTACTATAAATGGAGATTTTTGAAAATGGGGCTATCAGACTCATCAGACACCATATGATGGCATCAGAAAAATGTATAGGACTGTCCTTTGTCCTGTGACTCTGAGGAAGAACGAGAGTCAACTCTTCCACTGTTCAGAAACTGAGGAAAGAATGTCTGACAATCTCAGTAAAGCCATAAAACATTGGAAAACATGCATAAGGCCCTGTCCACGATTATTCAGATATTTTTACAAACTTTCTTCCCCATGTTTTGGCCTCCTGTCCACACAAAAACACATTTTTTAGTTACTATGAATGGAAATTTTCCAGTGTTTTGTCAATAGAGAGAAAAAAAACAGATTTAATATGAATTTAATCTGAAATACCCTCGCTGTACAGTCAGAGCAACAGTTCTGAGCAGATTGTGAGCTCCTGAAACTCAAGGCAGGGTGCAGACACTCATCGGACAGCATCAGTCGTAATCCGATAGCATCAGGAAAGTGATGGTACTGTCCTTTGTCCTGTGACTCTGAGGCAGGGGAGGGGGGAGTGGACAAACAGGCATTTCAGGTTTTATCTGCAGTGTCATCAGAAGGCGCATGCAGACTTTACAAACCAAAACAAACACACACGCATGAGCACACACACAATATATGGACAAAAGTATTGGGACACCTGCTCATTCATTTCTTCTTCTGATATAAGGGTGTTAAAAAGTCTCTCTGCTGTCCAAAAAAGGCTTTCCACTAGATTTGGGAGAATTGCTTCAATCATTTATTTGCATTCGACTATATATTAAAGTGTCAGTGAGATCAGGATCAAAAGTATTGGATGGAGCGCCATCATGCCAAAAAACACAGCTCCATTTTCACCCCTCTAGCCATATAATTAAGCCATATTTTTATTGTGCAGCGCTACTTTTTAATTTTCTTTCTTGTTCACATGGACTGGCTCATATATTTTTCCTTTTTATTCATATTTAAAACACACAAATTATATTTATTTATTGTATATTCACTCTTTCATAATATTTCTAATTTTTTCCTCATCTATTTCACCCTTTTTATCTGTCTTCCTCCTTTCTTCTTTATGTATTCTCTCTCCATCTCTTCTCTTTATTTTACCCGTCATGTTCTCATCCTTTCTGTATTCTCTTTTTAATCACCATAATCTTATTATTTGTTTATGCTTCTCCTCTTTAATTTCTTTTTCTTGTTTTTTCCCCTTTCTGTTCTCCTCTTACTCTTTTGTTTCTCTTTTTTGTATATTCATATTTAAAATATCCTTATTGCTTATTATCTGGACTGTAATGAGAATGATATTCATTCATCAGTACTGATCAACCTCTCTCTGTCTCTTTTTAGAATGGTGGTCTACAGAAGTGGAAGCCCCTCACGCTGCCTCCAGAACCAGAACGGTAAGACTACAGCTTCTCTCTGATCTTCCCCTCCCACTGTTTCACTGTAAGTGAGTGGTGGAGGAGTGTGTGAGGGTCAGGATGTGTCACTGTTATTTCCCTGTACTGTATTTACCCTAACGTCACGCCGTCACTCGATATAGCGTCATACAGCGCTCATAACTATCTAACTATATCACCTGATGGCTTTATACTCATCACAGAATCCCAACTACACACAACAATGATCAAACACTCTTTGATTCTCCAGATTATGCAGATTACGCATGTTAACATTATTATGACCTCATAGATCCAGGCAAACACATTCTTTGATGTTTTACATCATTGGTGAAAACCAGCTTCCCTGAACATTGTGTGAACGTTTCAGAATGAGTGATCTAACTGAATCGGAAATCCAGAATTGCTGGCGTCGCTTTATTTGAGGTCATTAACATACATTTGTAGCAATTAATTCTGATCAAAGGTCAGCCATTAAACATCCATTTCTGTCTATAGCATAACTTAATTGATCATTATCACAATACTAAGCATATAGAGTCTTGTAACTTAGAAAAAGTATGATTTTTGAATTATTTTGACTATATATCTCATACTTTATATTAATAAGACTATAGATAATATAGATTTTATAGGAATCATATTTAACAGCTTTTTCACTTTGTATTAACTATGTTTGATAAACATAGTTGGTATAGGGAAAATGCAGACATGTTGAATCGTTCATGATGGCTGTTCTTGTTCTGTTTTAAAGATAACTTTTTAGATTTTTATTTATTATACAGAAAATGATTTTAAGGACAGTGACATATTAAAGACATATTTTACTGTGATAGGGTAGATAGCTTAAGCCTTACCTCTTTAAGCAACATATGGAGATTGCTGAATATGCAACAGCAAGTGTCTTCAGTCCCTTAAATATAAAACAGTATACAAATTGTGATGTCACTGAGGTCAAATGTTAGTTTCTTAAAGGTGTGTGGGTTTATACCAAGAGAAGCGAGAGATGCCTAAATTAACTAACTTAACTTTTTAGGCCCTGTATATAAGCCCTCACTGCAATTTGTCTCTCTGATAACCACATACCAGTCTTAATTAACATCAGTGTAATAGGCCCCAAAACAGAGCCCTGTGGCACTCCACAATATGTGCTAAACCAATTGGTTAATGCATAATTGATCATAGTTTCCGCATTAGGGTTATTAACTTAATAATAAAACTTAGGGTTCATTGGTTAACCAAGTAGGAGTGCAGATATGGCAAACAAAAAAACTCACATTAATCACAAAAAAACTGTTATTAATAATAATAATTATAATAAACTTTAAACTTTATTTATCTAGCACTTTTCATACATAAAAATGCAGCCTAAAGCGCTTTACATAGGGACAAAAAAAGTAAGAAATAGCATACGCAAGCAAGACATCAATCAATTAAATCAATTAAAATGAACACTAATAAAATATAAAAGTTAAAAACAAATTAGAGAAAATTATGATAGAATAACACTAAATGCAAAAAATATTTAATATGAATGTGTAATGTATTATCAAGAAATGTTGAAATGTATTGTTAGTTTTATATAGAAAATAATTTATATAGAAACAGTGATGCTGTGGACACAGAATGCGCATTATATTGATCTTGACCCTGATATTATCCTCATTAGCAGCAGCAGCAGCTTCAGATTAGCTTCCCTCGCAGGCCTTTTAAAGCTTTTGAAGGTCAGGAATGTGTTTTGATGAGGTGAGCAGGACTTTCATAATGCCACACCCATGATTGTTCTGTTATTAGAGCAGATATTTCTGAGACAAACCCCTCGCCCTTGTTTTTGTTTGTTTCATTCAGCGGTTTTCCGACTGGGTTCACCTTCGTGTTGCACAAAACACTGTGGAATTGTTTGTTTGTTTTTCGGTGATACTGTTAGTAGGATCAGTGCTCTGTCAGAATGAGGAGGAACTGCAGTGACTGGACCTGAATTAACAATAGGAAACGTGTGCAGAAACTTGCTGTTATTGTTGTACAGTCAGTACTGAAGAATGTCAACACTGAGCAGGTCACATGACTTCAGCATTCAGATTACTATACAGCTCACATAAATAATAAAGTGGCTGAGTCATGTTTTAAATAACCATGCACACACTAAACTATACCCTAAATAAAAGCAGCTTCTTCATAGGAGAATCAGAACACTCAGTACCCATTTTTGCGAAATCGCCTCGCAGTTATTTAAGGTCAAAAATTATCATGAAAGGCCGGACTGATCTTGCGCAGATCTCCACTCGCAACACACAAAGTGTCTCTTAGGGTTAGCATGCTTGCTTCGTTTGGGATGGAAATATTTAAAAAAATGAACGGATGGAAATCTGTGTATCAGTATAAGCATTAGCAAATATCAGTACATTCAGGTTCTCCATACTTACAGTATCTAATATACTAAACATTTTCTCTGTTCATGTGTGTTGCAGAAAGGTGGTGGTCCTGGAGAAGAAGGAGGACGAATCGTTTGGCTTTGAGATTCAGGTAAGAGGATTGATTCACATTGGCGCTCATTTAAAATGGATTAATCCAGAAAATGTACTTTTTTTCCCTGTTGTCTGTGAAGCTTTTAAATAAACTAATTTAGCACCTTGAGAAGCTGTACAGGATTAAGTGCTTGGGTCACTTAGGTTATTAAATATGGTGTTGTCTTTAATAGGATTTAAGAGCTGCTGTAACACTCGAATATGTTAATATGATCCTATTTTTTTAAGTAAGGCAGATAAATGTGTTAAAAATAAACACCCTGGAGAGATTGAAGAGATGATAATATTGAGAATCATGTTTAAAAGGATTATTATTATTATTGTATTTTCTCAGTGTGCAGCTGCTGTTTGAGGCAGTCTGAGTGGTGGTATGTGTTCTGAAGATGCTCTATGGTTTAAAAAAAAAAAAAATCCTTTTTTTTTTTTTTTTTAGCCTTGAACCCACACAATTCCCTGCAGGCGGGCATTGCTGACCCCCTGTCCTTGGTGGAATAACCATCTGTGGATATCTCGCTCACAATGCTCACTTTGTGAGGGGCTGTGGTGTTATTACTGGTGTTTTTTTTTTTTTTTGTTTTTTTTTACACTGATCAGCCATAACATTAAAACCACTGACAGGTGAAGTGATTAGCAAAATGGGCAGGAAGAGCCAGAACATCTACAAACAAAAAAAAACATCAGGTAGTTGATGGTATTGATTGTGACCACTGTCTAAAACTGTCCATGTGAATAGATAAGTGATGCTTGTGTGGCAGAATCAAACCCATATTTAATTCATTCAGTGCTCCATGCAGCATTCTTTAGCTTTTTTAGGCTATGACAAAAGTCATAAGACATGGTGCTTGCTCCTGTTCCATGACTTATTGCATTGTCTGTGTCATTAAAAAGATTGTGGTACATTCATGCTGTAATATGCTGTAAGTTCAAGTTTACACCAGTATGTTAAATTGAGCAAATTCATTTAAATTGTGTGTTAAAATGATCATAAAAATTATATATATTTAGGTGTAGTTGAGTACAATTCTTTGGAATATCTGTTAAACAAGGGGTGGAAATCACAAGGCATCTCATAATGCAATATAATCACAATACCTTGCCCTAGATGGTGATTATATCATGATACTGTGATTCTGTGATACTCAATTTATCACAAGACAATTTTCTACGACACTTGACAGCATCTGTGTTACTGAGGAGGATGAAATACTTGTAAATAAGTAAATACCAGGAATTATTATTACAGATCTATTGGTTATTTTATTAGTTTCACAGATTTTTACAACCTGTTTGTTTGACTTCAGTATTTCTAATTGAGGGCGCGTCTTAGGGATTTTAGAGCACCTATGTTTCAATAAAATATCGATTTAATGCGATACATTACAATATCAATATAAATATGAATTTAACATGACTAAATATGCCAAGAACTTTAAAAACACAACCAAACCACCAAAATCGCTAAACTAAAATTCTCCTCCACTGAGAGTTTGATGGCTAATTGATTATCCCAAAAAACCTGGATTCCATACAATATCAATATATTGTTCTACCTCTACTGTTAACTCAGTATCAGTATTACCTACAAAAATCTAGGCCATAATGCCAGACAGCAGGTTTATATTTAGTACTGGACGGCCTTAACATTGTAGGAATCCCAGTGAACCCCTCCTTTCCGGCATGGCCTTCTAGTGCAGGATGTGACATCCTCTGATAGAGTGAGGGACAGTCCGTCTCTGAGTCTGAAACGAGTGTCCTCAGGATGTCCAGCTTTAGCCACGTCCAGCTTTCACTCTCTCCCAACAACTGCAGGCCTGATTCAGTTCCGATCCTGAAGTTCAGATCTACAAGTTCTGAATTCCACATGATTTAATCCTATTATATTAGTACAGTATCACCCTACAATACAAAAACTCAATAAATACACACACAAGGAATGAACTCAGCTCTGTTGTTTGTTGATTGTGCAGTTGTCGACTGTATTTGTACGGTCCTAAGGGCTGACTCCACATGGTGTGTGAGCTCTGTAAACACAATGGTATTTCGCAGCACCTCTTGAGACCCATCCAGGCGTTTGGAAAGTTTGGGAGGGCACGGGAAACATGGGAAGTGGAGGATTCCAAACATTTGGAAGTGCTTTAAAGCCTGAGTGGAATTTCGTGCTGAACTTGATTAATAATCGCCAGGTTTTGAACGTCTTTATGCAGCGTGAGCTCCAGGATTTTTGGGATACTCTATTAGCCATTAAACTTTCAGTAGGGAAGAATTTTAGTTTTACGATTTTGATGGTTTGGTTGTGTTTAAAGGTCTCAGTCTGTCTGAGTTGTATAAGCATGCTGCACATGAAACTCTTCCTCAACCTCCATTGTCTGCAGTAGCTAATAAAAGAAAAGCCTCAGAAAAATGAGTCAATCAAGAAAAGCATGGTGTGGCCTCGCCCACCTTGGCTCAGAAATGTTAACATGTCTGATGTTAAGTGAAGTTTAAGGGTTAACCTTACTTAGTACTCAGTGCTATATCTTTATAACTAAGGCTGTACCTCTGAAAACATTTTGTCGTTTGAGTTTTAGAGCTGTAAAACTGACTGTGGGTGACTTGCGTGTATGAATATTAATGAGCAAGAGCCAAAATCCTGTCTGTCCTCAGAGACCACTAATTCAGTGATCTAAAGCAGGGTTATACAGAAACACCCGAGCACTGTTTTCACAAAAAACGGCTCATATGGCATTTATTCATACTAGTGACCACAACTAGATATTTTTTAAATGAATGAAAACAATGAAATGAGACCTTTTAAAGTTTTTGGCATATTTAGTCATGTTTTTAAATAAGCTGCTTACTTTCTAATGTGTTTGAATTTATTTCATGAAATGATGTGGTTCAAAGTTTAAACTTTTTTCTTTTTTTTTGTATCATTTTTATATAAGCTTTTCTTACAATCTAGTTACCAACACTGATATTGCCACAATTTCTCTATGTATCTGCTGAATTGAACTTTGTGATTCTCTTGAGTATTTTTAGACCTCAGTAAAGCTGGCCCCCTGAAATATTAGGAAATTAAGTGCTGCTTTAGTGCTGCATTTGTTTGTTTGTGCTGTTAAAATAAATATTTGTGCTGTAAATTGGGTCTTAATGTTAATCAGCACGTTTTGAACCTCATGAGCTTTAGAATTTTTGTGGAATATTGCATCAGCTATCAGAACTCTCAATAGGGGACACTTTTTTTTTTTTGGTCTTTCGATTTTAATGTATCGGGCATGTGGTGGTTAGTGAAGACGCTTGAATTCCTACCTCGTGGCGTGCTTGCTTTCGTCACAGAGAGTGAGAAGAGGAAGCACGCCAGCGATTAGTCAGTTTTACCTCTTTCTGTGACTGACTCTCAACTTTCAAGACGTGCTCGGGTACCACACGTGTTAACCTCAAACACATCAGGCCTACTACTCACACTCTCAACTCTGCTAAAACCTCAATTCTTTTGTTTTTAGTAAGTGCTGTAGTCACAGGGGTCATTTCTGACTTGAGTTGAGACTAATGCACTCCAATTCCTCTACTACCTTTTGTAGTTTTGCAGTAGGAGTTGTGGTTAGTGTAGTGAATAACAACACTGTTTGTTTATAGTGTTGCCATTCACTTCGCCAACAGGACCAACAAGACAGACCAAGCCAGCCAATTAGATTACTTGGTTCTGTGATTACATCTGATGTAAATGTCATTTGATATATTCCAATATAGATATACACCAATATAGATATTGCCATGTCCCACAGATGCATTAACATCTAATGTGGATGTGATTTCTGTCTTCACACAGACAATTCTAGCCAGATGCTGCCGATCACAATCATTACCACCCACTGCACTCTCCACTGTGGGTGGTAATGTTTCTATTGATGTATTCCAGGTATACACGTACTTTGTGGTTTGAGGATTGTTCAATTGTAAAACTCACATTGTTGTCTTAGAATTAAAATTGCTTTGCCATGAGCACTCTGGCCAGTGTTTAATATAATTGAATTATACTGAATTTGTCAGTATTGCCAAAAGATTAAGATGAATTAAGTAAAATAAATTCTCCCCTCAGCATTTCAGCATTGAGCTGTGGATCAGTGGAACTAAGTCCTCTGGAATGATTGTGCTTCCATCCAGTACCTTCAAATTGGATAAGCTTAAGAGTTGAGTTAGAGTAGGGATGGGGGGTGGTGATCGTCCAACATCCTGACCTTTCTAATGCCAGTCTGCTGCTAAATTCAATCAGATTCTCATAGCAATGATCAGAAATGTAGTATAAAGGCTTTCTTCGACAGTAGAGACAGTTACTCCAACAATATGAAGAAAAAATGTTGAATATATCAGTTTAGTGTAGCATAAGTAGGCAGTTGTTGAGATATCCAAGCTGTATATCAGTTTTACACGCTGCATTGCTCATTTGACTCCACCTCCGTACACGCAAAGTATCGCCGGCAATACGCAAATGAGTGTAACAGTTTACTGAGCACTGACATGACTGCTGTGTGCTGTATGAAGCTCTGTGTAAAGCAGATCAGCCCACATAGCTACTCATTAGCTCTGTAGTGGGAAGTAAGTTACCGTAGCTGGTTTGCATGTGAAAAAGCTCTCCCGGCAATCTGATGGTGCCCGTCTTCTTCTTCCGGGACTGTGAGTTTTATCTCTGCGGGTCAGAGAGTCCGGTTAACTTCCTGCATGTGCAGAGAATCTACTGAAATACATATGAAATGTCGCTAATGCTACATTTCTCAAATTGTCTTAATCATTACACACTTACTGTAAACCACATTGTGTTGTTAGTTGTTTTTTATTGCTTAACTCAGCTCCAGCTCAGACTTTATGGCTAAATCGCAGTGTTTAAAGTTCCCAGCACATGATTCATGTTCTCACACTATGGGTGCATCTCAAAAAATTTAAATATCTAAAGTTACTTTATTTCATTAATTAAGTTTAAAATGTGAAACTCATATATTAAATAGATGTATTACACACAGCGTGATCTATTTCGAGGGTTTATTTTCTTTATTGGTTTTTTTTTTTTTGATGGCTCACAGCCAATGAAAACCCAAAAATCAGTGTCTCAGAAAATTTGAATTTTATATAAGACCAATGGTACTTTGGGCAGTGTGCCAAGTCCTGCTGGAAAATGAAATCTGCACCTCCTTAAAAGTTTTTTATTGTATTTTTTTGAGATGCACTAGTATATCAGTATCAAAGTCAAAATTCTGACACTCTAAACCCAACCATCTAAAACTGAATAGTCTGGTGTCTGGGACATGTACTAGAGACAGGAAATCAGGATATCATCCAACCAACCCTTAATCATGCCCTGGGGTGACTTTTTGGCCACAGTGTGCACACTTCAGCTGGTTACTCTCCGCACCAGTTTTAACCGTCAGCAGTTAGGGAGTGACCAACAGTAACCGGTCACGTGTGAAACATCCTTATTTAAACAAGTCAAAATGAAACTTGGCCCTCTGAAACTCCTTTAGTGTTTCTGCTTTTGAGGCATGAGGGAGAACAGGTTGTTCTACAGTAGCCTGAATGACTCAGTTAGCAGCTAATGTGAGCTACTTGGGCTAGACAATGCTGAGAGTAGCTTCAGCAGAGTGTGGATTAACTTGGCCTGAGGCAATCTTTCCTGATCATTCAAGCACACTGCCAAAAGTACCAATTGGTCTTATATAATAATCAAATTTTCTGTGATACTGATTGTTGGGTTTTCATTGGCTTTAAGCCAAAATCATCAACAATAAAAGAAATAAACACTTAAAATAAATAATTCTGTGTGTAATACATTTATATAATATTTGCTTCTCAGCGATATTCTAATTTTATAATATGCACTAGTATATACAGAGGTATGAAAGTAAAGTGTGATTATTCTCAGTACTAGAAAAACACTTTGTTGGAACACACCCATCCAGCCACCAGCGTTGACGGATGTAGTTATTATTAACAACATTTTGTGATATCAGCTGACCAGACTCGAGTGTTCTGATGTTAAGTAATTCAGAGTTTTACTAAAGAGATCACAAAAAGGGCTAATACAAAAAGGGAGTTGTGACTAGCTAAACATTTTTATATTAAATGTAATAACTAAAAATTGTTCATGTGAGAGAGTGTCCTAGCCGACATCGGGCATCCGTATCAGGTGCTGAAAATCCTCTTGGCATAAAATAGCAATGTTTAGTTGTGAGGTATGATGACTAAAACCCAACATCTGCTAAAGGTCATTTTGTTCATGCCTAATGTGAAGTTTTAACATCATTAGGCTTTGATACAGAATGTATTTGGTTTAAAATCATGGTGTTAAATTTAGGCCTGGACAATAATTCGATATCGGTATTTATCGCGATAAGAAATGTTTCAATAACGGTGATATCAGTTTTGTGGTATATCGATATGTATTAGAATCACGGACAGGCGTTTTTTACTGGCGTCAGCTCGCCGCAGAGCTCAACACATTCAGCCCCCGTAGCTGGGCTACGTCAGTGCGTGATGACGTAACCACACAGGCACGTAGCCAAATAGGCTAGGCTAGGCAAGGCTAGGTTAAAATGGCTAGGCTCGGGTCCGCTTCGCTACGCAGCACATATGTCTCGCGCCGGAGCCAAACGGAGCCGGGACGAGCGGATCCAAGGCTAAGGTAGACTCTATTCGGTCGGCCCCGGATCCTCGAGGCCCACCGCGGGAACGCTCGCGGGTCCGCTCCCTTGCCACTTTGCTGCAAATTGTGCCGGAGAGTGCAGCCGAGCAGCAGCGGTAATGTTAATACATCTACATTTATCTAATGTAAATACACAGTTATATAATAATTTAAATTCACAGTGCTGCAGGGATTGCAGGGCTTCTTAGCAGTTTTCTGAGGCCTTCAAAGTATTTATATCAATATCGAAATTATATCGTATCGACCGAAATTTAAGGAATATGTCGTGATATAAATTTTGGCCATATCGTCCAGCACTATGTTAAATAATCAAAATGTAACATCTGTCTAACATTGGAGCTTCATTTTAATCCAATGTTGGTTTTTAGAGGGTGACTTTGGTTGGAAATCAGTGTTGATTGTGACAAATGTGAGTGATTTCCAACAAAATCTTTAACATCTGTCTGATGTTGCTGCTTGATTTCACCCCGATATTAGTTTTTAAAAAACGTGACTGATTTCCAACCAAAATTGCACGTCCATCAAACGCTGGAGCTTCATACGAAACCAGTGTTGATTTCAACAAACATGAATGATTTCCAAACAAAATTTCAACATTTGTCTAATGTTGCAGCTTCATTTCAACCCAATGTGTTTTTTTTTTTTAAAGAATATGTGACTTTGGTTTCATATACAGCTCCAACGTTTGGTGGACGAACAATTTTGGTTGGAAATCACTGTTGATTTGGACAAATATGTGAGTGATTTCTATCCAAAATTTCAAAATCTAGCTAACGGAGCTTTATGTCAGTCCAACGTTGATTTCTGAAGAACTTGAGACTTTGTTTTTCAATCAGTGCTTTAACATCTGTACAATGTTGAAGTTTGATGTCAACCCAATATTGGATTTGGACATATACAGCGCTGAAATAAATAAGAGACCACAAGCAATCAAACCAAGCTGAACTGCTTGAATTTTTGCACCAGGTGTAAAGGCATAAAGTTATCCAAAAGCAGTGTGTAAGACTGGTGGAGGAGAACATGATGACAAGATACATGAAAACTGTGATTAAAAACCAGGGTTATTCCACCAAATATTGATTTCTGAACTTTTAAAACTTTATGAATATGAACTTGTTTTCTTTGCATTATTTGAGGTCTGAAAGCTCTGCATCTTTTTTGTTATTTCAGCCATTTCTCATTTTCTGCAAATAAATGCTGTAAATTACAATATTTTTATTTGGAATGTGGGAGAAATGTTGTCTGTAGTTTATAGAATAAAATAGCAATTTTCTTTTTACACAAAAATAAACCTATAAATAGCAAAACCGGAGAAACTTATTCAGAAACTGAAGTGGTCTCTTAATTTTTATACAGAGTTGTATGAAGACTTTAACTTTAATTTTCAACCCACATTTATATCCGTCTAATGATTGCCACAGGTTCAGCCACAAGAGTATATTAATAAGGTTAGGATGCTGGATAGATGATCAGCACCCCAACTCATTCCATCAAAACTTTCCGCTGCTCCACAGATCAATAAGAGATTTGGAGGGCTTTATACCCCTTTAGCCCACACCAGGCATCAGTCATGGTGCCAATAGGTTTATTAATCTGTCAGAAATGAGTGCTGTTTAGTTAGAAGGGGTGTCCACAAATATTTAAACATATAGGAGCAGTTTCCTGGACATGGACTTAGCCTAGTCTTGGGCTGCACAGCATTTTGAATGAAGATTTCCGGTAAAAGGAAAACGTACTCTGTGACTAGGCTAAATCCCCGTCTGGGAAACAATCCCACAGTGTATTTAACTATATTTACACATTGTGTAAGCGTGGATCTAGTCTGAATGAATACATTCTAACAGTTGCAGGCCCAAGTGGGTCACAAACTGAAGAATGGAACCGAACAGAGCCGATCTGACTCATTGTTTCTGCACCTGATCCCAGTGTACACTCACCCCTCCGCACGCGAGCCCACACCCTCCGCACGCGAGCCCGTCTCGCCCCGTTCTCTCTGTTTACCTCATCTCTCTGTTTGTTTCTTGCAGACGTACGGGCTGCACCACCAGGATGAGAACTCTGTGGAGATGTGCACCTTCGTCTGCAGAGTTCACGAGGACAGTCCCGCCAAGACGGCCGGTCTTAAAGTCGGTAAGTGAGTGTAAAGTACATTCACACTTCAGCTGCTGTGTTTGAATAGGCGGCATCTTTCTAAACTGGCATTTGGCACACAGGCTAGAATAGAAGGACCTATTCAATTAGAGGAAAGCTACATTTTGTGGCACATTTTAACTTATTAAAATGCCTTGACCCGTATACGATCTACAGGTGTAGGTGATGCAAAACTCTGATTCTCTGCAGTAAAATAAGAGCTTTGAAATCTCCTACAGGACACTTGGGAAAGCTACCTGTTTTCTCTCTACTTTACTTAATGATTCCAGATCAGGAACAGGAATTAACCCAAATTCTGCAGGTTTAAACTAGATAAACATAAAGAAACTAAAGGTTTGGAGACATGAACTGCTTGTTGATTTGTATTCAGGAAAATTCAGATTTTAAAATGGAGTTCAGGAAAGAGCAAATTTTATGATTTTATTCATTATATTTTGACAGATTTACTTAAAAACTTTTCTATTCTTTCTATTACAGTTACGTTTTTTTTTGTAATGTTCCTTATCAAACATGAAAGCTTTTCATAGAATATACTTTAATACATCCCTAAATCATTAATAAATAGATAAACGTGTCTAAAGTCTGAATCGAAACTAGAATAAAGTTAAAAGATGACCTGAATTACTGAATTATATATCAAAATGATCAATTTCTCAGAATTTACTGTTCATAGATATATGTTTAAGTAAAATTAGCATTGTTTTATTCAATAAACTACTGACCACATTTATTTCTGAACACTTAAAATATTAGTATTGTTGTTTCTAAATGAAATTGAATATGAACTACTGAAAGATCTGCATATTTTTCCTTATTTTGATCATTTCCCATTTTCTACAAGTAAATTCTCTAAATGATAATATTTTTGTTTAGAATATAAGAGAATGTTTATCAGTAGTTTAAAGATAAAATGTTAAAGTAAAATTTTTGGTAAGCATTTATATATAATTATTAAATTAATTAACTGTCCCTGTGCATCCAATTCAACAGCATGCGAGGCAGCACATTACACAAACCTCACAAACACAAGCTCCAGTTCCACACACTGATCCATTTTATTATGACCAGGGTTTCACACCAATTATCTGTGATCTCCGAGGACAGATCTGACCAATCAGGAGTCTCTCAGACATGAGACGTTATTGTGGTTCTATACTGTACAGACCAGTTTCCTCTTTCCAGTTATTATTTTATGATTTTGACACACAAGGATTTCCATATCTGACGTAAACGATGGCGGCGCTCCTTCTGGGAAAGCACCAGAACTATTAAAAACTCTGCTGTTTGGTAATAGTGCTGGGTTGTGCGTCTGCTCCGCCCTGCCCGGCTTGTTTAGTGACCTGCAGGCCTTCTGTCGCTTCACTGTGTCAACACTGAGACAGATCAGCGTCGGCCTTCTGTTGAGGAAAGTGTAAACATCACCAGGGTGTCTACCTGCTCTCAGGCGTTCCCTCCAGCAGTATCAGCTCTCAGAGCCCGGGACTCTCCTCCACAGATACACCTCTCTAACTCCAGAAAAAAACTCTCAGAAAACCTGATCTCAGTTCCTGCACATTCTCACACACACACACACACACACACACACACACACACACACACACACACACACACACACACACATCCTATTTTAATCTCTCAAAGTCTTGCTCTGAACATTGTGCTGCTTCCTCTAGTCCTGTTTATCACAGCAGCTTTTCTGTATTTGTCAGGAATTTTCAGCCTTATCATGCACTACCAGTCCAAAATCTCGACACACCTCTTCTCATTCAATGTTTTTTCTTACTTTCTTTGTAAATTTAATATTGAAGACTGTATTAAAGCTATACAGGAATACATCCAGAATTATTCTTTAAACAAAAAGTGTTAAACAAACCAAAAAATGTTTTATATTTTATATTAGATTAGACAGTTTTGCACATCTTTGTTGGATTTTCTCAGTCAGCTTTATGAGGTAGAGTCACCTGGAATGTTCAGCTTTCATTTAACAGCTGTGCTGAACTCATCAAGAGTTAATCAATCGAATTTATTGTCTCTTAATAAAGTGTTTGAGAGCATCATTTGTAAAGTAGTGAAGAGGTAGAGTTACAGGTATACAGAGAATAGTGAATATTTGAGTAATGCTCTAATCCTTCTTACTCAACTAAGTAAAGAAAAAAGTAAAGAAAAAAATTAAGGTCAGTCAATCTGAAACATTTCAGATGCAGTCACATAGACCATCAAAAACGTTATGATGAAACTGGCACTCATCAGGACCACCACAGGAAAGGAAGAGCAAGAGTTCCCGCCGTTGCAGAGGACAAGATCATTACAGTTACTAGACTTAGAAACCACATGTTAACAGCTCTCCAGATAAAAGCACCTTAATGGTTTGTTTAATACTTTTAAGTTACTACATGATTCCTTATGTGTTCTTTTTATTTGTTGTTTGGATGACTTCAGTATTCATTTACAATGTTTGGGGAAAAATAAAATTGATTACCAAAGAAAAAAACATTGTTTGATTTGGCAAACATTTCCTAATCTTTATTATTTACTTTGCCTTTATGATCAGCTAAACATTTATGGTAATTTAAGACCTGAATTGCTCTAGCTGTTTTCATTAAGACAGTTATGTGCAGTTTTCTGCTCCTAGTGTAATTCAGTTACAATGTTCAGTGCTTGACATCCTATCTTGCATAAGAATCAAGCAGCAGTAAATTTACACTAAATATCAAACCATTTCTGATTATGTAACCCACTGGCTGTCTTCTATTTTTTCCATAAACATGATTTAGTGTTTTTTGATCTGATATATGTGCAGTAATAAAACACTCTGCTGCTGCTAAAGGGTGAAATATGATATCTGAGGACTCCATGGCTTTCTGTCGCATCATCTAAGAGGAAAAATGTACTGTTCCGTGTACGATCTGTCCTGTTTGTTTAATATGCACTGATCTCTGATTGGCTGTGAGTGCGGCGTACTGTGGCGTGGCAGCTAGTTTCACTTCCTACATTCTCTGCATGGTTTTCTCCATTGTCCTCGTTGGCCTGAGCTTCAGAGACGCATGACCTCATCAGACCCCTAAAAAAGATCTCAGCCGTGTGAAGGAAAGTGACATTATGAGTCCGGGTTCAAACCTGAACGTGCTCCAGAGTTTAGACGTCTTTTTGTGGAAAAGCTCAGGCTAAGCCAGACTCAGAGCTGCTGTAAAACTGCCTCTTTATGTTTTCTGTACCAAAACATTATTGGGTTTGTCAAGCAAGTCGGAAAATCTTGTGCTGGTGCCTGGTGCCATCAAACCACACAGAGAAAAACTAGGAATTAAGGCCACACACACTCCAGCACATACTAGCATCTAGATACTTTCCTAAATACTCTATATTAGAGCAGTAAAAGTTCCGTATATATGCATAAATAGAGTCCACTTTGGAGATTTATGGAATAAAACCAAAACCCAGACCCACTGCAGTGAATCCTCCACCAAAGAATTACACTTGGAGTGTTTTCCTGCTTCATCCTCCATGTTTAACAAGGTTCTTCTCCTTTTTATCTTCAGGAGACACCATCGCCAGCGTTAATGATGCATCAGTTGAAGGGTTTCGACACAAAGACATCGTCCAGCTCATCAGATCGTCCGGCAACACCATTAGGTGAGCATATTCATTAAATACATTACATTTAGGCTAAATTCAGACTGTTTCTCAAATCAGATCTTTTGAGATGACGGTCCACACTGTTATTTGTGAGTGATCAGATTGGATTTGCCTGTCTGGTCATCACAAAAATATCTGCATGGGTTGCTGTGGTATGGTGGTCAGTGTCAGTAACTTAAAATGAGACAATGAAATCAGATTTGAGCGTTCAGAGCGTCCAGACTCACAATCTGATCATAGATGCTCAAAATCAGATTCCATGTGGTTTCCAGATACAATCTAGGTCTAGATATGCCAAAAAAAAATATTTTATGTGTTTTCGTCTGTCCAAACTATCAAAAATTAATCTGGACACAATCTAGATGTGCCAAAAATTGTATTTAAAGTAGGTTCTGGCTGTAGAGACAATCAAAAATCAATTGGAATGCAATTTAGATATGCTTAAGGTTGGGTTTCACATGGTTTCTGGCTGTAGACTCTATAAAACTGAATATCTGAATACAATCTAGACATGCTTAAAATTTGATTTCATTTGGTTTTAAACTATCAAAAATCAAATGGATACAATCTAAATATTCTGAAAATCAGATTTCTTTTAAATATTATGTAGTTTATGTTTGTCTAGACGATCAAAAACCAATCTAAAATCAGATATAGGCTGGAAAACTGAACTTGGCCTTAATCATGTTCTTTATTTGGAGCAGCTTCTTCAAATTTCCAACATTTGTTGACGTCAAGTCAGATACGGATCTGCTTCATCTGCCGGTCCACTCTAAGTCACTCCATATCCCCCTTTTTTTATTAGTGTGAAGAATTAGCCGGGTCGAGGCTTGATTGGAACCACACTCTCGCTCTCTCTGGACTAATAAAAGATAAAAGGCTGCGTAAATGAAGCTCCGTTTATAAACTGGAGGGAGGGGGGCGGGGGTTATGTGAAGCACATGAACGCAGAGCGGGGCATGGCTTTCCTCTCTTCGCGGCCTTTAGCACAATTTGCTGCAGTGTTCAGAGCACAAGGCGCTGCTGTAAATGAGAGAGTTATCAGCCTATTAAAACACTTCCCCTTCAGATGCGTGTCTGAAGTTACCCACTGCTGAAATCAGACCCGTGTGGGGGAGTCGGGCCTGTAAACGACCGAGCTCGAACCCAGACTCGTTTGTTGTCTGGGGTCTAATTTTAAAGGACTAGTTTACACAGGGCTGTGAGACGGCTCTTAAATAAATACTCCTGTTTCGTCTGCAGCAGCTTAATCATATGGCTGAGGACTGAGAAAGTATAAAACATATTCTAGTTTAACACTTTTTACTTTATATAGCTTTAGTATCTTTAATATGAAATTTACAATGTAATTTAAAAAATCATAAAAAGAAAGAAAACACTTTAAGTGAGGTGTGCCAAACCTGTTTATTGCTATTTGCATAGTATAAAAAATAACTTAAAAGAACACAAAAAAAGGTAGAAGGAAAAAAGGAAAGAGAAAAAACGAGGTCACCAGCTCTATTAACCGCCCCTCCTGCCCCACCGCATCAATCTTGAACTTGTCTCTTCACTAAATAAACGAATATTATTATACAAATATGACCAAGATTATATAAGCGCCTACATTTGTTCAAAATAAAGGAAAAAGGTAAATAAATAGACAAATTTAAATCTCTTCATGATTTTAGACATTAAATTCGTTTTTAAACTGGGCAGTTATCAGCCGACTAATCCAGAGTCCATATTGTTTATGTAAGTCACAAGAGGTTGCCAAATATTATGAAAAATCACTAATACAGCCTGCCAAAGTGTATACATTTTTTACTAAAACCAAAAACTGCATTGTCATTCCCTAATTTTTAAAAGTTAAGTTTTTTCTCTTTCCATTTCAATAATATAACCTGTATTGCTGCTAATGTGGTAAAAGCTACTACTTTTGGGCCAGATTTCCTCAAATAAAGCTCTTTAGGGGTCACTCCAAATATAGCTGTGTGGCACCTGTAAACATATTGAATTCATATTTTGAACAAATCTAGTTCAGTGGCCTGTCCAAAATTTTGATTGCAATAATACGTTCTGATTAGATCATTGTTTTATTGATTATTGTATGTTCACGCTGTACTGTACAACACATTCAGATACAGATGAAGCTAAACACTCAATTATTCTTTAAACTTCACTGCAGGTCGTTGTAATTTGTTGAAGCTTTGTGGGTGGATAAACAAGCGAGTTCTACTGAGTTGAATCAACTTTGTAGTGAAACTCAGGAAACTGTGTGTCACAGTTGGTTAATTGTGCTGCTTTCTGTGTCATTTCCAGGTTAGAAACTGTATACAGTGATACTATAAGGAAAGCAGAACTTGAGGCGCGCCTACAGTATTTAAAGGTAAGCATCTTTCTCAACACACGCAATATACACACGTACAATATACACACACACATTATACTAACGCCCAGTACATCACACAGCCCACATCAGACCCAGGGACGTACAGTAACGAAGAAGAACTATTTCTGTACTAATGTACTTAAGTACTAAACTGCTGTATCTACTGGAGTATTATTTTTACTTCACTACTGTACTTAAGTACTAAAATGCTGTAGCTGTATCTACTGGAGTATTATTTTACTTCTACTGTACTTAAGTACTAAAAAACTGTATCTAGTGAAGTAAAAATAATACTCCAGTAGATACAGCATTTTAGTACTTAAGTACAGCAGTGAAGTAAAAATATTACTCCAATTAGATACAGCCTTTTCCTACTGAAGTACAGTAGTAAAGTAAAACTAATTCTCCAGTAGATACAGATACAGCCTTTTCCTACTGAAGTACAGTAGTAAAGTAAAACTAATTCTCCAGTAGATACTGTATTTAAGTACTAAAATGCTGTAGCTGTATCTACTGGAGTATTATTTTACTTTACTATTGTAATTAAGTACTAAAATGCTGTATCTGCATCTACTGGAGTATTATTTTTACTTCCCTACTGTGCTTAAGTACTAAAACGCTGTAGCTGTATCTACTGGAGTAGATGCTCTAATAGATGCAGTAGATACAGAAAGTATTTCAGTACTAAACTACAGTAGTGAATTACAAATTATACTCCAGTAGATACTGTACTTGAGTGAATCAAGAGGTCAAGCTGATCTTGTAAGAAGACCTTGCTGCTAATTACTATTTAACACAGTACTGTACTTTTACTTTCAGTACTTCAGAACTACATTTTACAATAAACTAGTTTAGTATTCCACTTTAGTGTGAAGCTTAAAGAACACTTCAACTTCTCAAGTCACTTTTTTGATGGAGCACTGGTGCTTTTACTCATATCTGGCTCTCTGGTACTTTTATACATGTCTGATCTGATCAGACACGGCCGGCTAGGCTGGGCTAGCTCAACTTAGGCCCGGCCAGGTTTTTCAGCCCTGCTCCAGCATGTTGTGTCAAACTGTCGTAATGAACACAGCAGCTCAGAGCTTGCGGTGCGACTGCGGCCGGCCTGATCCCGCCGCCCCACCCAGCCTCCTTCACCCCACCTAGCCTCCTTCACCCCACCTGTCGCCGTGCCTGTGCCCTCTCCTAATCCCCCCAGCATACCAGCACACAGCTGAAGGAGCAGATTCGAGCTGAACCTCCACTCAGCCGCACATTCCTCTCAGCGGAACAGCGGGCCTTCTGGCAGAGCGGCTAAAGCAGAAGTGGCTTTTAACACCATCACAACTGCGCAAGCCTGAGGCCTGTTCTCAGCAGAGCTGTTGCTTAAGAACACGTCTAGACCGCAGTGTGTGAACACTGAAAATGCTGCTGCAGCAACTGGTAGAGTAGCTTTTCTGTGTCTGGAAAAATAAGATAAATAACGCCTGGTTTTCGTTTTGGAATTATCAACAAGTGGCATTAAATACAAATATTGTTACTGGAACACAGGCGCTCTAAATTCTCTTAAACTCAAATTAGGAAATGACTTACTGCTCATGGGCAATGTATTGGGATAGTATTGTATCATGAGATGCCCTGCAACTTGCGATTCGCCTCCATTTGCTTATTGGATAATTGCATGTTCACGTTCCTAGTAAATTGCTCAGTTAGTATATATCAATATACATTATATTTTATTACTGTTTTTTTAATTGTTGCTGAACTTTTATTTGTTTGATAAGTACTTTAAGTTAAAGCTAGTGGACCATAAATGATGTTTTTCTGGAACACGCTTAACATATACTGACATTTAAAAAGTAGAAATGTATATAAACACTGAACAGACACTGCTTTGTTCACTGCGACTGTCACCACTTCTCTTTTTCTCATTAAAAAGCTTGTCTTGTTCTGATTAAGGTCGTTAACCGTGACACAGAATAGCCAACATTGTGTGACACGGTCTCATTTTGTTTTCCCAGCAAACGCTGCACGAGAAGTGGGACGAGTACAGATCCCTGATGGTGCAGGAACAGAGACTGGTTCACGGTGAGTTTAGCCTGTGTGATTCAGAAACTTGTAAAAAGTTACTGTCATGCCAAAACCTCATATCTCTAAAAGGGCCTTAAATGGATTATTGATTATTATTAATGGTCATATTGGATTATTAATATTTTAATATATCCTAAATAAATAAAATATATTACTATACTAACTATTTCATTAAAATCAGCAACAATTACTGAGATTTTTATGATTAAATTCTATGATAAGTGTAACAGGCATATCCACCTTTAATTCCTAATGCAAGCTATTTTGTAGTTTCTTGTTCACATTTTTCCCCATTCCACCTTATATACAGGTATATACAGTATTGGAGCTCCACAGGTTTATCTATTTCTAGAAGCTTTACTAAGTGCTGTTCTTGTCTGCTATGCTCTGTCCCCCCTTTACACTCGTGAGTGTGTAGCGTGTGTGTGAAGTGTCAGAACAGACCTCATATAGACCATAGACCTCAGTTTCTCTAGCATGTGGTTTATGTTTGTAGATGCCTGCTGGTTAGCAGCTGTGTGTTTACTGCTGCCATTAGACCTTCAGATGAGTTCTTTATTCTCACGCACTTATAAACAAATGCTGCAATAACGCACTGTACTGTTTATGTGCATTAAAGGCTTAAAAGGGCTACATCCAATTAAACCCAACATAGCTTTATTTTAAATTGACAAACACTGCCAGGATGTTTTTAAAGTATTAATATACACATACGTCTCTGCAGACCTCTGTCTGCTTTTAGCAGAATTATATTTTTGACTGTATTTTTTAGGCTGTCGTCATACAAGACAAGCATTGGCTCATCTATTTAATATAATGCAAGGTGTAGAGAAGTGAAGTGTTGTATAGTGGATTATCAAGCAGTACCAGGGGTATAGGGCAGTATCAAGTATTGGGGGAGTGTAGGGTATATATATATATATATATATATATATATATATATATATATAGTAGTATAGGGTAGCATATGGTGTGTGTAGGGGAGTATTAGATGTATAGGGTAGTGTAGAGTGTTTGGTGAGTATGGGGAGTGTAAGGTAGTGTATAGGGGAAATTTGGAGAGTGCAGGGTAGTGTTGAGTAGAAATGAATGTAGGGAGTATAAGGTAGAGTTTAGGGGAGTATGGGAAGTGTATAGTATAGGTGATTTAGGTAGAATATCAAGTCTTATAGGGGAATTTAAGGGAGTATCAAGTAGTATTGGGTAGTATAAGCAGAATTTTTATTACAGGGGGGTATTAAGTAGTGTAGGGTTGTATGTATGGGTTAAAACCCATACAACCCTACATTTACTTAATACTCCCCCATACAGCTGTTATTCTCCCTATACTAATACTACTATATACTCAACATTTGCTACTCCCCTACAATCTACACTACCCTACACTCGGTATACTACCCATACTCACACATACATTCTACACTCCCTATAATCTCTACGCTACCCTAAAATCCCCTATACTCCCTATATGCCCTCCTATATAAAATGTGTGTGGTGTAAGTGGTACAACAGTTCATCATTGTATCAAACAATAAGAATTAATTTTGCATGGGTTGGTTAATTAAAATGTATTAACTGTGCAAACCAAGGTAAAGTACAGGGCAGCCAATCAGAATATAGTTTGCTTGTATGCATGAGTCTAAGAGTCACAAAAAATTCTGTTCTGTTAGCGTTTGGGAAATACTGATTGAAAATATGTTATGGGCAGGTTTGTATAATGGGTCATCTCCTTTCTTCCAGGTATCGTGATGAGTGACACAGCAGTGTACGAGTCTCTAGAGTCGGCCGGTGTGTACGGCAGCCTGGGCGCTCCAAGCCCCGTGGTGATGCGAGCCCTCCGCTGCACGGGAACAGGCAGCACCAACAGCAGCATCAGCCACCTCAGCTCGGTCGCCGGCGACGACGACCCGCTCTACCAGACCTGCATCTACCAGGGAGAAAACGGCACCGCCTCCAAAGACCCCAGCGACACGTCCAGCAACCCCGGGGAGGCATCAGAGAACAGGCTGCAGTCGGGGCGCCATCGGCTTCTCCGGCCCGCCAGCGAGCTGTTCGCCTCGGCCAAAACCTCGCTGACCCGCAGCGCCAGCACGCGGAGCTACATGAGGGGCTCGTCTTCAGCACCCGGCGCAGGAGAGAAGCAGCAGTGTGGAGGCTTCAGCTCGCTGCAGAGGAAGCCCAAACAAAAGAGCTTCAGACGGAGGCTGCTGAAGTACATCCCCGGCTTAAACCGACCGCTGGAGGAAGAGGAGAGCAAACTGTGAGACACTCAGGGACATAAACTCCAACATACAGCCAAAGACTGCAGGCTCAACACCAGAAACATGCATTCAACACATTCACACACTCAAATACCTTCTGGCAGCTTGGACGGACCAAATGTGGACACCAGGACAACCCGAAGAATGCAGCCATTCAGCAGATTCAGACACAGGTCAAACAGACACCCTGCTACAGAAACAGTTGTTACTGTGGAACTCTTTTGGAAGCTGGGAATGCTTTGGTGTCTTTACTACTTCTAGGAATGCCATCTGTTTATCCAACAAATCAGAAAGAAAACGGAATTCTTGGGTTAGTTCACATTGCTTGTTTTTTTTTCTACAATCTGCAAGATTCAAAGCAATTGTCAATTAACATTTATGTCGAAAATAATAATACTAATTCTTATAGAATAAACACACCAACTTTAGGAGTAAAATAACAAGATTTTTAAACTAACTAAGAACATAAATTCTTTCTACCAGAGCACTTTGTGTTTGGCTGAATAATTTAGACTGAACAGTGACATTTTCTTTGAAATGCAAGACAAATATACACTTAAGCAATATGGACAAAAAAATGACAAAATACAGAAAAAATGCTAAATCTGTATTTGGAATTCGGAAGCTGGCAGTGCTTTGGGTGTGTAGCTTCACCCAAACTGCTTTAAGGGTTATTATAATTAACAACCACTTTTTTTTTTTTTTTTTACCATTTTATGCTGGTCAGTTTAATTTCAGCTCTTAAGTTCTTGAGTTAGTTTACTCAGTTTTGATCATTTGTAAGATCCAAATCTGTTTATAACATTTATGCAGGTAACAATACTAATGATAAACAACATCCTAAATCAACAGAGAATTTAAAAGCTAAAACAATCATAAATGTGTCCAAAGACAAGGAATGCACCAAATATTTAGCATTGGAAAAAATTTAGTTGAACGTAAATTTATCATTTGAATGTTGTTCTAAATGAGCAACAAATAATTTATATTGTAAAAAACAAGAATACTACATTAATGCAATAAACAATAGTGTTGGGTCTTTAATATTTGGCCTTTGTCTAAATGAACCCTTCCAACAAATAACCATATACAAATTTTCTTTAATAGTGTGAAGTATTTTATTTTAAGGGCCTTCATAAATGAAGAAAATCTAAATAAATCAATTTTTGTTTTTTTACTGTAAAAAAAGTTGTCCTTTTTTTTTTTTCTTCAGAAGGGCTTGAATGTTTCATTTGTCAGTTTACATTTTTAGCCAAAAGCTTTTATTTCAGTGCATCCTCAGTCCAGATATTTCTGCCACACTTTTCCACGCTCTGTTACAGGGCGCGCAGGGCTTCCCGGCGTAAGCCCTGCGCGCACTCAACATTTGTACAGAACTTTTGTTTCTATAACGTTGTTTTAAGTTATTTATTTATTTTGTTTCTTAGTGAAGGACTTTTCTTTTGTAATTTTTTAGAGTCTCCAGCCTCATTTAGTTGATGAGGAAATTTCAGAAGTGCCTACTTTTGGCTGATGGTTGTTTTTCATCAGTGTCTTTTTTTTTTTTTTTTTTTTTTATACTTTGAAAATGATGCCAAAAGAAAACTGTAAAATAAATGTGTGTTATTATCAGTTCTGTCTGCTGTGTCCTCACTCTACCCTCACTTAGTTTGGCCTCATGATAATTACATTATGAATTTATTTAGGAGACTATGGATATAACCTATATAATTTTGCTGACTTTAATATTACCCATAGAGTTTGTTTAATGAGAAGCAAAAAAAACATTTTTTTAACACAGTTGATTAATATGCATGAGCAGAATAATTTAACATTTTTATATTCCATTTCCAATGGCTGAATATTCTTAAATATCAGGAATATACAGAATTAGATTATGTAAAACAGCAGTGAACGGCACTGTAACCTGGTGCTGCAGTTCTACTTGAAGAGCAGAGTGATGTAAAGCAATTATACACGTAACAAACAGCATAACTTACCTCATCTAACCAGCAGAGGCCAAATAAAAAGTAATTCCACGCCTTAGATGATCGGCATCTTCCAGGTCATCTGCAGGTTCTGCACCTTCCTGCTTCACAGCAAAAACTCCCAGAATCTTCTGCTCCATCTCCTGCTTGTCCTCAACATCCTTAAAGACAGAACAAACAGACTTTTAGCCAAACTATGTACTTACATACCCACACCATTAAAAAAAAACACACACACACACTTCCAATCAACATTATATTTTAGGAATGAAACGGCAATAGCCTTAAAATATTAATTTAACCCTCCTATAATGTTAATTTGTCAGGAACAGCAATAGTAATTCTATTTTTGACCCGGTGCACGTTTTAATAATCCAAAAGATGTGTGAAACTAAAAAAAAAATCCTTACAAGCAGTGCGTTTTGGCAGTAGCATCCATTGCTAATTATTCCATCAATATTTAGTGCAATGGTGTTCCTTACCTCTAACAGGTAACAGGCAATTTTTTTAACGTTTCACTACTCAAGACCAACATATAAAACAATAGTTTTACATAAGATTGAAACATAACATTGCAATGGTGTTTAAGTTTTTGCAGGGGTTGGTTGCAAATATTTGAGATGAACCATTTTTATATTAAATGTTGATTACACTAATTTAAGCAAGCAGAAAACGTTTTATACAAAAAAAATACTTTTAACTATTTTTCATAGCTCTTCAAACTTTAAAACAGGTCAAATTGACCCGGAACATAACAGAAGGTATACAAAGTTAGTAAAAATAAATTTTACCATGAAATTCTGTCTGTGATGAGGGAAACACAGATGGGTTAAATGACATGTCAGGCCAGTCTTTTAGCTTTACTTTACAAATTAACCATTCTAATAACAAAAAAATATTTCTTTTGGTATTCAAATGAAAATCCAAATTCGGAAGAAAAAAAAACTTTTTTATTTTTTATTTTTATAACACACAAAAAATGCTTTTTTATTGTGCTTTTGATTTTATGATCCAATCAAAAATATGTTAATAGTTTGTTTCATTATCCAATTTTGGATTCTCAACTGAATACCAAAATAATTAATGATAAACGGATTAACAAGCACTGTGTGTAACTCCAAAGCCTAATACATAACATCTAGAGTGAATTCTGTAGAAAGCTGAAGCAAAAATACTTACAAGTGTCTTCTGGGTCTTCAGTCAGGTAAACACAATTAGTGCCTTCAGTATACACACTCTTCTGCTTTTTATGGCACCTTTCTGTAGCAAAAATGCAGGTAAAATGTTAGACATTATACTGTACTGTACTGCAGTTCACACCAGAGATACATCCTAGTCTCCTAATGTATCCATTCCATCTATATACAGTGCAACAAGCAACAATAACCTTGGTCATAATTAAATGAAAACGAATGAAGGTAATAAAAGTACAAAAGATTTTGGACATGATCATGCTCCCAACTTTTTGGGAACAGTTTAGTCACCATGATAGGAAATTTAAATTAAGCAAGTAAGTGTGAATAAAATGTTCTCTTTTAACAAGAGAACTTTTACTAAATTTTGTTAGAAGTAATATAACTACACAACAGTTCATAAAGTAAACTGAACTAGCACAAGTGTTCTAGATGAACACACATTTGTTAGAAAAACACACCTTGTGCACATCTGCAAATGTATTCCTGATTTTTTTGCCCAGTAGCTCCTCCTTTCCTTTGCAGAACTTCTTCAGGTGGGAAGAGTGTTAATCTAGTTGCTGCAGGGACAGAAATGATGCGTATAACCTTTGCTTCAACCTACAAACAATTGTAAAACAAAATATTGAACAATGACAACCTTTTCATACTTTCATTTTTAATTCTGTTTACAAGCTGATTTAGATTACACTAGTCTACTTCTTCACACTACACCTCATAACTGAACTATTCACTATACACACATCGTCCAATTAAATCACTGCACTACATGTTCTCTACAGTTAGTAATAGCTGCACCATTTATATTTTACAGCATGTACATCCTTGTATTTATTGTCTGCTCTCTGTAGTACTCAACTAATGTACTTTTCCACCCAAAGGGATTGTTGTACTGTACAAACCAGTATCAGTATAATGACAATAAAGTTGAATTATTTTTCTCCTACCTCAAATTGTCTTTACTACACATTCAATTAAGTTCAATACTTATACTCGGATACATTTTATATGAGCTGTATTGTTACTCTTTACACTTTAAAAAAACATTAGGCCTACGTGTAAGTATGAAAGCCCATTTTCCCCACTTGAAAAAAATGGTCAAAGATATACTGTCATTATCTAATGACAGTATATATTTACTAATAATAAGATACTGTCATTATTATGAGCCACTAAGCCATAAAGATATACTGTCATAATTATGACATAATACCCCCAGACGTAGTATATCATTATTATACCATAGTATATAATTATGATAATATATTATGACTTGGTGGATGACCCTTTTTTGGTTGAAATGGGCTTTCATACCAAATAACAGCTGTAGTAGCTATTCTAATGTATTTTCGTTAGCAAGCTAACGCTAGCTAGCTAGTTTGCAAGCATGTTGGCTAGCTATTATGTCATGAGTTCACTTTGTGTACTTTAAACCGTAAATATCTAACCACACACTGACTTATCCGCTTTAAACTACACTATAAAACACACAGATACTGAGAAAATCACTCAGATAGATCAAGATACACCACATTTTACCGACCTCGCGCCCTTTTCCCCCACAATTCTCCTTTAAGGAATTAGCTTCTGAGCATGCGCAGCGTCTGTCCTACGGAAGCTCGTGCTGTTGAAGCGAACTAAGCGGCTTGTTTATATAAATTATTAACTATATAATTATATATATATATATATATATATATATATATATATATATATATATATATATATATATATATATATATATATATATATTTTTTTTTTTTTATTTAAATGAAATCATGCTTCAAAACTTTTAGGGATCTACACACTGTTTTTTTATTCAAAAAGGGGTTCCCTTGACTTAACGTTAATTGTTTGTAAATATATTTAAATATCGAGTTTATAGAAGATACATAACATGTTAGTTTTTTTGTAGAGTTATTAACTGTCTGCGTGTAATATTTTCCAGTATTATAATAAGATTAATAATAAATTATTCATTTAAATGAAATAGAGGGTTATTCAAAAATACAAAGGATATAGTTTACATTCATCAGATTCAGTTTTTACAGATGCTGCAATTATCAAAGACGGTAACAAATTGACTTACTCTTGCATTAACTGGGTAACATCTTAAAAATAACACCTTTTTTGTTATTAATAAAATATGGAAATACGGGTAGGAGTGTTTAAATAATGCGCCCTTTGGACTAAGTTTTTAATATGCTATCTATTAACTAAGCTGCTTGTGTCGCTTTAGATAGTCACCCGTTCATATATTCAATTAAGTACTGGTGCACTTAAGTTATTTAATTTAAACAGCTTATGTCCCTGTCTTATGAATTAATGCTGTCTAAACTAAACACCTTACAATATCTCTTTTTTAACGATATAAACCAGGAGGCTTTTAAAAACTGACTAATGCAACTTCCCAAGAACAGACTGGCGGTTTAACGGCGCTATGTTAGCACTAGGATGCTAGCTACTTAACTAGCTATGCTAGCGCAAGCTTCCTATATACCTAGCAATGCTAGCGCGCTAGCTAATCAGCTATGCTAGCACTAGCTTACTGTTTACTTAGCTAGGCTAGCGCATTAGCTTTTTAGCTATGCTATGCCTATATATTGAGCTATGCTAGCGCTAGCTACTAAGCTATTAGCTTATCTTTCTAGATATGTTATGCTAGCACGCTAGCTACTGAGCTATGTTTACGCTAACCGAAGGCCAGAATCATGTACAGACATCTTACACATATTATATCAAACAGCAGAACCTGCCTTATCTAGCAGCACAGCACCATCCATCTGTAATCAAACATCAGCCGGCTCAGAAATCAGCTGGCATCGCCAGTAAGCTGTTAGTCATTAATCGATAATCTGCTGTTTTGGGCTTCATATTAAAAGTCCCAATGGCAAATAACATTAACACGTACTAAAACAATTAGTAACATCAACTATTTTATTTTATTTGTAGTAGGCGTGTGCCATATCGTATCATATGCATTAATATCGCCAACATTTTTTTATATTGTGAACTATATTATACCTTGAAATATCTTGCCCCATCACCCACCTCTAATGATCACATCAGGGTACTACTTGTTTTTGTTAGCTGTTTTCAGCAAAAAGAAAAAATCACACTGTTATCATTTCCCATTAGATATCTACAAGTATCCAGTATAATTTATTTAACTTCAATCTTGGATATATGGAGATATTTGGAGTGCGTTATTATTAGTATCATGACATTCTGGATTATTGACTTCTGTCACAAATCTGATCAACTTCTTGTATTTTTAATATCTCAGTTAGAGGTGTGCCTTATTATATTGTATGCAATAAAATAATTGTATTTTTTTGCAGTAGAGTATTCTTAAAATATTGTTTTACATTGTTTTTTTTTTATGTTTTGTCATATCTCCAAGCATATCATTAACGCAAAAAAATACCATGAAATATCATGATATTATTTTAGGGCCATATCACCAACCCCTAATTTGGACTTTACTAGGTAAACGTTTGATTGAAAAAAATATGGTCAAATATTTAAATTTGTCTTCTATAATAGTTTTGTAATTTTCAGGTAAATAAAACTGCAGCTATAATAAATTGGTCTAGTCTTGTAAGAGATATACAATATTTAGGGACCTTGTAGATCTATTTTAGGTCTATTCATTTATTAAATTATTTGCTCCTTAGCTAAAATTCAATAAAATTGAATAGTTTAAAATTCTCTGACGATGAATATAATTAAATGCAGTGACGATTCATTAAGCACAGCACATGTAATTAATTTTAATATTTATTGTAGCCTAACAGCACTATTAAAATCCTAGAAATTCAAAATGTGAAGAAAAAAAAAAAAGATAAATAAAACAATTAGCCAAAAAATAAAAACAATTTCATAGTGCCCTAAAAGTGCTCTTATATGTTCAATGGAGCTGCTAAAATTGATAATGTGTGTAGAAACAAGGGGGTTGTGCTTGATCGGTGTATTATCATAATTATTATAACAATAATTAAACAAAGTTTTTTTTTGTTCAAAAACCTTATCGTGTTTATCGTGACCTACTCCCAGTTCGGCTGCCACCGGTGCTGATTATGGTTGTTGTTCGTGGTTTTCTGATACCCAATAAGCATTTCACACAGA
The DNA here is from genome assembly GCF_023375975.1 of Astyanax mexicanus. Taxonomy (NCBI): domain Eukaryota; kingdom Metazoa; phylum Chordata; class Actinopteri; order Characiformes; family Acestrorhamphidae; genus Astyanax; species Astyanax mexicanus. The sequence continues at coordinate 44,880,748 of NC_064420.1, read as the reverse complement.
ATTCCTCAAATAGCTTACTCTGGCTGCTGCATCAATGCTTTTATTGTGCAGAAAAATATTTTTCTAAATATTTCTCAGACACTATTACTATAAAAGCTGGTGGTCTGAAACAATGCGCCCTCTTTGTGCTTTCATAACCTTCGTTCCCTCAAAAAACATCTAATTACCTCGGGGCGGGTGTTTGTCCCCCCGCCCCCTTGCTTGAGATGGAACGGCTGATTGCATTCCTCTGTTAGAGTTGAGTTTTAGGGCTGGAGGTGTTCCGACAGAGAGGGAAACTGAGGCTGTTCCAGGGAGCGTTCCCTGAATGGCTGCTGTGAATATGCATAGGAATGTGTGGATAAAAGAGTGACCCCCAGATTCCTCCTCTATTCTCCTCCTCCAGGCCACAGCTGAACCCTCGGCCTCCACAGACACACAATAACACGTCCCCCTGGTGCTTTAAGAAGATACAGAGGGCTTCATCAGGAGGGCTTTCGCCTCAGTGTCAGGCCTGACCTCTGGGGTCACCTAATTCCCCTCAATGACAGTCCCTTTTTCCAGCTTTACGTCGTTCCTGCATTGTTTCTGCCCACAGCCGGTGCCCAGTACGTCAGGGCCTCTGTGGATGGCCATTGGCTGAAGTGTGTTGACCCACACTCTATGTAAAATTTGTCACCAAAGCTTCACATTATGACTGTGTTCCAAAATCACAGAAAAAAAAAAAGTTTTTTTTTCTAAGTAAGATGTGAGTGAGAATATCCAAGTTCTACGATTTAGAAATCGTGGAAAGAATCCTTTGCAAACATTTTTGTGCACCAGCAAGCGAGAAGATCTAGCCTACATTTTAGAATCTAAATGCTATAGAAAGACTTCTCAAGTCAGTACTGAACCTAAAAAAACACTTTTGCTTCCCCAACAAAACCTTTCAACTGTCAGTTAGTTGGACCACTTCTGTAAATGAGATACAATGAAAAGATCTAAGATCTAGAATTGAGTCAAAGAAGAGTTCCTAAAATGCCACCAAAAGTTCAACATTATGTGAAAGTGATTTCAGCATTTATTATTCTTAAAATAATCATTGAGAGGCTGCAGAAGCTTCACACTATCTATTCAGATTTCACAAGCTCAGTTTCAAACATGCTTTTCTTTGGGGAAACAGAAGTGGTAGTTCTGTGGTGTCCCTGTAAAGGGTGCAAGTGTTAGTTCTCTAAACTCTAAAAAGGCTTTTCACACATGGCAAATCTGTTGGCAGTGTAATGTCTATGGTGGGCTGAGGTTCAGAAATGGTGGGTAGTTTTCACATGCATTTGGGGTAACTTTCTGATGGGCCCACTTGAACATTTTCACAGGCCGCACTTTACTATAGGGCAAGGGTCGGCAATAGGTATGAAACATCTGGCCCGTGAGGTTGTTTGAACTATAAAGAATGACAATGAAAAAAAAAATAATAAAATGCTTGCGCTTGACAAGACTTTAGTTTCTGCCTGTTCTCTTTTTCCACTTGTTTTTGGGCTCCCTATCTCCTTATAAGGCCGTTTTTTACTATCTGGGTCAGCGATAGTGTATTGGACCATGACAACATGGGTTTGATCCCACGTGAGCAGCGGTGTGTTAATTAATTTATTTTTTCCTTTCTTCTTGGCTTTACCTGCTTTGATATCAACTATTCTGCAATTGGGTTCTACTAGTTCTACCAGCTCTACTAGTTCTACTAGTAGCTACTAGTCTGTAGAACTCCATCCCATTACATTTCATTTTTCAAAACAGAATTTTTTTTTGTGGTCGCCACGTAATGGCTTGTAAAATAAATTTGACCACTTCAAATGTTGTTTACAGCTACAAAACCATTCACTACATGAATGGTTCTCTGGTGGAGGTCTTCACATCTGGATCTTGGAATCCTTAGTAAGTGTAAAGCCGCACGAACAATCAATTACATGAACTAGTGCCAAAAAGTTCCAGTGAGAAAAAGTTCTAAGAATATCCAGAAAGCTTGACATGTTAAATGCTCTAGTAACAAAAAAAGGTTAAGGCTGAGGTTCAGAAATGGTGGGTAGTTTTAAAACGGATTTGGGGAAACTTTCTGATGGGCCAACTTGAACATCTTCACAGGCCACACTTTACTTTGGTGTCTAAGCTCTTAAAAATGAAGATGCTTCTTGGTGTGATGATATAGAAGAACCATTTTTGATTCAGTAAAAAATTTAACAAATTTACAATACCAGCCAAAAGTTTAGACACATTTTTCATTTTTACTGAGAATATTTTATTTACAAATACTGTGTATTTAAGTATAGATTTATATAATTACAGAGAAATCAAGTAAATTTAAAGAACTCCCTCTCCCAACTCTGGCCTGCAGACATGTCACCCAGCCGCCTGTGATTTGTTGCCCCTTTGTCTGTGTGAGTGGCGGAGACACAGGGGGGTAAATTGGCGGCTGACGTAAGCGATGCTTGTGTTTGGGTCGTTAAGAGTGTTTGGAGTGAGCTGGGCTGTTAAACGAGCTGAATGCATAACGAGAGTGCTGTAGATCTGAAGAGAGAATGTGAACAGTGCTTTAAAAGGCTGAGCTGGACAATGGGCAGGCAATCGACGGCCGGCTAATTAGCGCAGGCTCATAAACAGCGTGAGTGTGGGGGAGTTAGAAGCATGATGAAACTAAGGCCTCTTCTGATTCTTATTTATAGCAGGGTGTGAGCGTTAATGTGCGCTTGTTAATACGTCGGTGTGGGTCTTCTGTAGGCGTGTGGTTGCTAGACTTGGTCCTAGACTTCCTGACCAACAGGCCGCAGTCTGTGAGGATTCACAACATCTCCTCCCCCTCCATAATCCTCAGCACTGGCTCCCCTCAGGGCTGTGTGCTGAGCCCCCTCCTGTTCACACTGCTCACATATGACTGCTCACCTCTCCATCCAGGGTGTCATATTGTGAAGTTTGCGGACGACACGGCAGTGATTGGATGCATCACGAACAGAGATGAGTCCAGCTACAGGCAGGAGGTGGAACACCTGGAGGATTGGTGCAGAGAAAACAACCTCTGCATCAATGTAAAAAAGACAAAGGAGATGATTGTGGACTTCAGAAGGGGCAAGCATGCCCACCTCCCCCTGCACATTGGAGGATCTGCGGTGGAAGTGGTTGACAGCTACAGGTACTTGGGTATGCACCTGACCAGCAACCTCACCTGGAGCAACAATACTTCCACTCTGGTCAGGAAGGCACATCAGCGGCTCTACTTCCTCAGGAGGCTGAGACGAGCTGGACTCGGGAGCGTAGTCCTCACCTCCTTCTACAGATGTGTGGTGGAGAGCGTCGTGTGCTCCAGCATCAATGTGTGGCATGGAAGCTGCTCTGCTGCAGACAGGAAAGCACTGCAGAGGGTGGTGAAGGCTGCACAGAGGATTGTTGGAGTTAGCTTCCCCAGCACCACAGACATTTACACCTCCAGGTGCAGGAAAAGGGCCACCTGCATCAGGAAGGATCCCACCCACCCAGCACACGCACTTTTTGTCTCACTCCCCTCAGGCCGGAGGCTGCGGAGCATTAAGTACAAAACAACAAGACTCAGAAACAGCTTCATTCCGGAAGCTGTAAGACTCTTAAACTCCACTTAACAACACACTGCACTGACACCAAGGACAATTTACTGTTTACTGTTTACCAACATGGTCACTTTACTTGGACTGAGACACTTTATCTCCACTGCTCTAATTCACATTATCATGCTGCTATAGCACACTTGCACTCTGGACTTCATGTTGCTGAACCTTCTACTCTCTATTTATTTTTTTTTATTCTTTGGGATATTTATCTATCTATTTTGTATATTCTATTTCTTTTATTGTATTCTTTTTTTTATCTATATATCTATTAATAACAGCTCTTTGGGTGTAAAACTGGATCGTGAGATCACAATTTCGTTCCACCTCATGTACCACATGTGATGCGAATGACAATAAAATCTCCTTGGATCCTTGAATCCTTGATATAGCTTTCAGACTCAGCAAACTGCAGCTAAACAGTCATGCAGTGGCCGGACTGTGCACAGATCAGCACAGGCGGAGAGAAACGCAAAGTTCCCTGTAACAGAGTGAGGCAGTGTAACAGTATAAAGAGGAAATCGGGGCTGTGGGGCCTTGTTCTGTCCACTGTGCACAAAGGCCTTTGTCTTTGTGTCACAATCTCTGGAGGGCAGGGCTGAGGAGGAAGTCCAGGCAGCAGCAGGGACTTGGCCGGTGTTAATACAGAGTTACTAGAGTTCTTAGCCACCGCCTCCCACTTTTTCACAAACACTCTCTGTCTAAGAGTGTGCTCCTAATTATACCATACAGTGAGAGTGAGAGGACTGGAATGAATTCTAGTTTTCTTTAAGCAAAGGTGTCAAAAGTGATCACATTCATTACTCTTTAGGTAGAAGTATAAATGCTAGAGTTTAAAGGTCCATTCCATAACTTCTCTGAGTTGTATAAGATGCTGCACATATATGAAACTGTCCCTCAGCCTCCACTGTCTGTAGTAGCTAGTAGAAGAAAAGCCTCAGAAAAACGAGTTGATCAGGAAAGAGTCAGAAGTCTACATTAACCAGTGACTTCACAGGCAGAGCTAAACTCAGGCTGCAGCAGAAGGAGCTATAGCTAAGGAGGAGCTTAAAACTTTGTTTAATCTGTTTACAGAGCTAGTTAGCGTTAGCTATCTGTGGTGCGTAACTGTAGGTTTAAATCAGATCTCCGGTTGATTCCAAGTTTTACCAAGACCTTAATTATACACTAGGGAAGTACGGTTTGACGAGGTAGCACAACTCGACAGAACACTGGTCAAAGCGGGTCCTGTTCGCATCAGATTTTGTTAAATTCAATTAAATTCAATTCAATTTTATTTCTATAGCACTTTTTACAACAAAGGTTGTCACAAAGCAGCTTTACAGGAAAAACAGGTCCACGCCTCTTATGAGCAGCACCACAGAGATGCCAATTTTATGGAGACACAGTGGCAAGAAAAACTCCCTTTAAGAGGAAGAAACCTTGGAAGGAACCAAGACTCAGTCCGAGGAACCCATCCTACTCGGGTTGACCCGCTCAGTACAAACAAACAACAAACAAATAACAGAACAAAACAACAGTACAGAGAATAAATGTGAACTATGGCTAATATAACAGGTACTAATTTATGAATATAAAAATTAATATAAAAATGATTTATGATATAGAGCGAACTCTGGGGCTTCGATGTGGTGAAACTCCCCAAGAACCAAATAACAAAGTCTGAGGTAAGAGTTAGTAGCGTTAGTTTAGCTGAAAGAAAAGTTATCAATGCTGCGGGAAGGGAGGGGAATCTGCGGCATTGATAACTACACTGACAGTCTGACTAGACATTTTGAAAATGAATGAAAAAGATGGAATTAGAGCTTTAAAATACTTCTGTAGAAGTTGAAGCATCAACTCAAGCTTTTTACTCTTTAAGTAAAAGTACTGGTTTCAAAACTACCTAAAATATTAAAGTGAAAGTAATGTAAGGGAAAAAAAATGCATTTAAAAACAAAAGTTTAGGCCCCGGCACAGAGTCCTATAATGCACTAACCGTTCTATAGTTCTATGAGTACCGTTATCAGCTGGTAATGCAGCATAACTGAAGCTCTCTATGTGTTACTGCGCCTCATACAGGTAACCTAGCAACGATGCAGTGCTTACAAGCCAAACAGTGCAGCTACAAACAGAGCAGCAATGGAACTCTTTTAACTGGTGGAGTGTTTATAACCAAACTATTTTCTCTTCCTCTTTAACTCAAAATCTTTCAATAAACAGCAATAATGAAACTGTGGTATAGTCGCAATAATACACTCGAGGTTCGTGCTATAGTGTGTAATATTGGCACAGCAGTGCCTCGAGTGTATTATTGCTTAAACAATTAAAGAACAACCCCAAGATGAGTAGGTTATGTACACGTGTCCTTGTAATTTCACAAGAAGAGTATGAATAAGAAGTGAGCATTTTTTGCTTTTCTCATTATAAGATTCCTGAGGCATTTTTGCATTTCAGCTTGGCTCGGTTGACTGATAAAACGACTGATATGCAAATGTGCGTGCAGATTCTCTCTACAAATGTGAAGAATGTGTTCTTTCAGTTCCTCAGCATTGTTGCTGCATCGCTATGGAGATTCTGCTCTCACTTCTCTAAACAGGAACACGCTCAACCTAAACATGGGTCACTGGTTCTCAGCGCTCAGCAGTGCAGTCATACTGAGATCCTGATGTCACTTTCAGAGAGGAATTTCATAGACGGCCTGGACAGGGATCCAAATCACCAAAGAAAACTCACCTATTCATGCTCTGCCCACAAAATATAAAGAAAATATATATAGATTATTTATACATTGTAAATGTAATATTGAAGACTGTATTAAAGCTATACAGTAACACATGCAGAATTATTCTCTAAACAAAAAGTGTTAAACAAACCAGAATATGTTTTATACTTTAGATTCTTCCAAGTAGCACATTTATATTTGAGGACAGATCTGTACACTCTTGGTTTTTAATGATTTTAATCTCAGTGTCTTCATGAGGGAGAGTCACCTGGAATAGTTTTCTCAGCATCTTAAAGGAAGGAGTTCCTGGAGGTGCTGAACAATAGATGCTGCTTTTCCTTCACGCTGTGAAGCTCCAGCTCATCCCAATTAAATCACCTCAAATCACCATCTCACCATCATCAACTTTTTTTTTATTGTTTACTATGTAATTCCATATTTATCACTTAAAGTTTCTTTTTTTATGTTTTTTCATGTTTCATGTAATATTAATCTACAATGTAGAAAATAAATGAAATAAAACGAAATGAGAAGGTGTGTCCAAATTTTGACTAGTACTGTATATGTATATATTATGCCAACGGGGTAAAAATAACTAAGCTTAAATTTGGAAACAAGACTCAGAACTTGACCAGTGACTTTTTGTTCTTATTTTGAGTCAAAGTACTTTAAATAAGGTGAAAATTCTAAGTAAGACTCATCTAGAGCTTTATTCCTAAAATAAGCAAAATAATATCACTTTTACACAATGCTTAGCTAAGACATAAAATCTTAGAGAAAATAATTTATTTATTATTTTGAAATTTAAAAATGTTACTTCTTGCAGCGCACTTTCTCAGCAACTGCTGTGGGCTTTTTATTATTATTATTTTTTTCTAATTTTTCCCATTTTCTCCCCAATTTACACGGCCAATTACCCAATCCACTCACTAGGACTCCCCCTATCACTAGTAATGCCCCCCCCAACACACCAGGAGGATGAAGACTAGCACATGCTTCCTCCGATACATGTGAAGTCAGCCACCACTCCGGTACATCAGCTCACAGACGCCCTGTGCTGCAGACAACACCGCAGGAGTGATGTGGGGAGAGAGCGACATCTACCCACCCGGAGGGAGCAGGGCCAATTGTGCTGCCTCTGAGCGCCGGCAGCTTGATGGCAAAGCTACATGAGTGCGGGTTCGAACCTGTGACCTCCCACTCATAGTGGCAGCGCTTTAGACTGCTGGACCACTCAGCGCCCACTGTGGGCTTTTTAATAAAAGTTTATTAATAGAAGAGAATAAAAGAGATTTTTAGTCATATAATAAAGGAAGAGTTTAAAGCACTTATCGTGAGAACAGCTTAACGTAGCTTAATGTACAAAAACAATGAGCTAGGAACACCAAATGTTATTTATTTATTACTTTTTCTAAGTCTCTACTACTGTAAGTATGAACCTGTAAACCTTAATTTAATATTAAATTTTTTTCTTTCCACAAATTATTGTAAATAAATTTGAGAAATAAAAGAACTTTTATTTTACTTTGTGTAAATCTTGTCCACCTGCTTCACAGTTGCAATGAATGAATGGATTTGTAGGTCAAGTGCTTGTGGGATTTCTGCCATTTGCATTTCTTTCTCAACAAGTTTGGTTCAATAAATCTGCTTTTACTTCAGAGAGGATTTATTTCAGGAATGTTTGAAGGCTGTTTTAAAGACAACCATGTGTGCTAGTTTATACTCCAGCTGTATTAGGAAATTATACAAACATACAAACATAACAGCAATAAATCTTAAATTCACTTGAAAGAAAGGAAACACGGTTTAAACACGCAAGTGACAAGACAATACGTGCCAGACCGTGCACATTGTGCCATTTCTATTGCACCACGTTTTCCCCTCATGCCTTCCTCTTTTAGATGCAGGCGTTCCACACTGACCTGAGGTCAGTTTTTGAGGGAGTATTTAATGGTAAGAATTTAGACATGCAGTAGAACATGCTGCCTCCAGAGCAGCAGTACTGATAGAGGATCAGCCTCACAGGAAGTGAAAGAAGTGGGTGCACTCACTGACTTACTTTAGGCAGATGCTAAGCTAAGACATCACTTTTTATACAGGAAGGTGAGGTTAAAATGGCAACTGGTGTACAGTGGGCCTCTGTTTATGAGGTAAACAACAAACAAACAAACAAACACACACAATCAAACAAACAAACAGACAATAATGTACATCCTGTATTGGATTGACACTAGGGGTGGATGATATGGTCCTAAAATTATAAATGTTGTCCGTAGTTTATAGAATAAAACAACAATCTTCATTGTACTCAAACATATAATATATATTATATATACAATAGTATGAAAAAGTTTGGTCACCCTTCATTATTTCCATGTTTTTCCTTCATAAATATATAAATCATTGGTTGTTCAGATCAGCAATTATAGTTAAATATATATTATATAACAGGAGAACAAAGTGATATTTGAGAAGTGAAATTTGAGAAGTTTATAGGATTTACAGAAAGTGTGCAAAATTTTTTTTAAGTAAATTAGGCAGGTGCATACATTTGGGCACCCTTATCATGTTATTGATTTGAATACCTTTAGCACTAATTGTAAAGAAGAATGGTCCAAAATACCTTCAACCAGAAGCCAGACTCTCATTGGAAGCTATAGGAAGCATTTAGAGACTGTTATTCCTGCAAAAGGAGGATCTACAAAGTAATGTAATTAATGTAATTCTTCTGTTGAGGTGCCCAAATTTATGCACCGGCCTAATTTAGTTCAAATAATTATTGCACACGTTCTGTAAATCCTATAATCTTAATTTTCCTTCTCAAATATCACTGTGTTCGTCTGCTATATGATTTGTTTAACTAAAATTGCTGATTCAAACATCAATGATTTATAAAGGAAAATCATTCTCATGTCAGAATGCATTCTATCTATCTATCTATCTATCTATCTATCTATCTATCTATCTATCTATCTATCTATCTATCTATCTAGTTCTAAAAAAATTACAATTAATGAATCAAGGCTTTCTGGTAGATTTTGGAGCATAGGAGATTTGATTGCCTTCTACAAAAATATCTAAAGATGTTGGAATTTAGCTCTACTTATTTAACAATTATTTACCAGTGTTTTGTGGCAAGCTTAAAATGATTTTGTCCCACTTTCAACCAGTTAATTACAATGTCAACTACATGTCCACAGATAGAAGTGAGGCAGTAGATAATAGATGATAATAATAGATAGAAGAGGTAATACACTGTATAATACTAATGCTTTTAGTACTGTTGATGTTCAGGTCAGCCATATTGAATCTGATAAATCTGGTTAGTGAGGCTCTCCTGAATCTCTGAGGACAATATGCTCACTGTCCTTCAAAAAGCCTCTCTTACTGTGTCTTATATGTCTCTTATCTAATGATAATGTTACAGATGAAGGAAATAAGAAGATATCAGGAATTGTGTACAGGGATTTATTGGTGTTGGTTTCACATAATTTGACAACCAATATTTTTTACTGGTTGTTCATTTGATTATAGCGCCACCATGTGGAGTAATGAAGCAGTATCTGTAACAGTATCGCTATTTGACGCCACATATCGATATGATAGTTGTAAATATTGATATATTGTCCAATCCGTACCCGTAAACCTCTTTTATTGAGGTGCTCTCAGTCTTATACAACAGCTTATCTGTTTCTCTGAACTGAATGAGCCTCTATCCATACAGCAACTGATCTAAATAAATGAGAAATCCAATGCAAATATTCATCCCACATGAGGTTAATGATCAACTTCTCAAAACAGGAAAAAAAACGACCATCTTTCAGGAATAATGCCGCCTTCCCAGACCTCAGCAGTGCCTTTCCTACATCTGGGATCAGAGTGCTTCTCTGAATCGAGGTCTGAGGTTCTGGTGTTTACCCGCTCTAATGTTTGGGTTTCCATGAGGGAGTTTTTGGGTAATAAGGTAATTTCTCGACCCATGGCAAACTGATTATTCCCCAGCTTTTATGAGTGAAGCAGAGAATCGAAAACAGTAAACAATAAAAGCTCTAAACCAGAAAATTCCTCCCTCGGGTGGGTTTCGTTTCGCATGGCTGAGGGGTCTGTTTTGTTTGTTTGTGGCAAAACAGTGGGCATGTGTTTATGTGGGTGGGGAGAGAGAGAGAGAAAGACAAGAAGAAAGTAAGAGAGAGACGAAGAGAGAAAGAAAGAAAAGGAAAGAGAAAGAGAGAGAGAGAGAGAGAGAGAGAGAGAGTGAGGGAGGATGCAGATACACAGCCCACATGTGCAGACAGGATGTGTTGGAGAGATTGGGCAGGAAACGCATCACAATGTCAATGTCGACGAGTTAAAAAAAGATGCCAACTGTTCTCTCGAAACAGAAACACTTGTGGGTCTCATTTTAAGGGGTTTTCAGAGTCAGCCCCCCCACCCACCCACACACACACACACACACACGCACACACACACACACTAACACAGTACATTACAGCCAAAATAAACTTTTAACCCACTAAGACCCACAGACAGGCCAACACTACTGTAACTGTCTTTACTGTCCAGGAAATACATTCCAATAGATTTTTACTAAGATACTAAGTCACAATTGGGAGATACTAATTCATAATCATGAAATAGTAGGTCATAATATTAATATACTAAGTAATAATTATGAGATAGTAGGTCATAAGTCATAATGATGAGATAAACAAGTCATAAGGATGAGATACTTAATCGGAATAATGAGATACTGAGCCATAATGATAAGATACTTAGTCAGTATTTAGAAATAGCAAGTCAAAATTATGAGATACTAATGACTTACACTGTCGTTATTATCACTAAGTATCTCATTATTATGACCTAGTATATAATTATTATGACTTAGTATGTCATAATTATGTTTAAGTATCTCATTATTATGCAGAAGTATCTCATTATTATGACACTGCATCTCATAATTATGACAAAGTATCTCATTATTATGACACTGCATCTCATATTTGTGAAAAAGTATCTCATTGTTATGACTTAAGTCATTATTATGACTTAGTATATCATAATTATGTTTAAGTATCTAATTATTATGACAAGGTATCTGATTATTATGACACAGTTTCTAATTTTTATGACAAAGTATTATTATGCGATCAATATGACATTATTATGACTTAGCACCTCATAATCTTAATATATCATAATTATGATTAAATGTCTCATTATTATGACAAGGTATCCTATTTTTATGACTTAAGATATCATTATTATGACTCTCATAGCATCTCATAATTATGACTTAGTATATTATAAGATTATTTTTTATTATGATTAAGTATCTAATTTATGACTTAATATATACATTTTTACTTAGCATTTTATAATTATGACAGAGTACCTCATTATTATGATTTAACATCTCATAATTATGACTTAATATATCATAATTATGATTAAGTATCTCATTATTATGACTCAGAGGACAGAGGGCCCTTATTTTTAAAAGTGGCCAAAATGAGCTTCCATAGATTTACTTGTGAACAGCATTGTAATGTAAGATTTTGATCACTGACAGCACACTGCAAAACACTTCTAAGTAACAGAAACCAACAGGCAAACAACTACAATTCAAAAGGAACTGCTGAACAACAGCATTACAACCACCAGCAACAGCTGAGCAACTGCCTAGCAACCCCATAGCAACTGTCTATCAACACCCTTGCAACCACCTGGAAGTTATTTAAACTGTGAAACTGCACTGTCTTCTAGTTTTGCTTTACTTTATTAGGGAAATAAATATGTTTTTATTAGATTTAGTGTGTAATAAATAGCCGATAACCCAAACCGCTGTGAATGAATAGACTGTAGACAGGTGGGCCTTTAATAGTGTATGAGTGCAGCACCATGAAACCCAATCAGCCTGGACAGCTGGACCACTTCCCGTCATCCTGCAATGTTCTGTTATATAGACGTGGACTTACATGTGTAATCAACACACACACACACCCACACACACACCCACACACATGGTCTATTATATTGTAGTAAGTGTGTTTTAGTGGAGCAGTATTGATTCAGTGGAAACAGTGCTACAGTTAAAGCTGTAATTAATCCCACAGCAGGTGAGTAAACAGTGTTCGTCAGACACACACAGGTCAGCACTGTTAGTGTGCAGGTAATAATCAGGTTCTTATAAAAAGGCCTTTCTCTATGTTTGATTACTCTTTGATTAATAAACTTTCCCAAATGGGTCACTGTATCAGAAGCAGAGGTGGAAAGTAATGAATTACATTTACTTAAGTTAATGTAATTGAGTAGATTTTATGAGTAATTTGTCATTTTTAAAGTAGTTTTTAAAATACGAAATTTTACTTTTACTCAAGTACATTTTGACACAAGTAATTTACTTTGCTACATTGAAAAACTCCCAATTACTAAGTAAAAAAATAAAATGCTGGGAAAAAACAATTGTCTAAATAAAATAAATAAACAAATAATTGGCACGGATGCTCACACATGGAATAACAAGGCAATTACTTCCTCATGCAATACAAAATGTGCCCTGCCGCACAGAGCTGTCATAGTCACATATATGAGCATAACCTTTTAACAGTAAAGAAAAAAATGGATCATAGAAACCTATGCCACTTGTTCTTGAAAATGTTTTATGCGGTGCTCTGAATAAATACTGCCTGAAAGGTCCAAATTATTCTGTGTTTTTCTTTTTTTACATAATATAATTAAAAGTAACTATGTAACTTTTACTCAAAGTACATTTTTAATTGAGTACTTTTTTACCTTTACTCGAGTAGATTTTTAGATGGGTTCTTTTACTTTCACTTGAGTAGAATTTAAGCAAAGTAAAGGTACTTTTACTTAACTACAATTTTTTGTACTTTTTCCACCTCTGATCAGAAGTAGTGCATAGAGCATTAAAACAACAATGCTCTGCAGCACATCTCCTACACTGCATTCTGAATGAAGATTTTACCATTAAGGACATATTGTCGACTTATCGTTTATTTGTCACAGTTCTGATTTACACAAAGTGCTGGGGACAGAAGCACAATAGGGGTTTGGGTTAATGGCTCGCTCACACAGTTTACACTCAACTTACACTCAAATCTATGTCTCCAAAAATATGTAAACACTAAATATCAGACATGTTTAAGCTCCTGAGACCCTGTGTCCTCATACGTGGACATTACATTTCTGCTCCTTTGCACCATGACACTTCATTTTTTAAAACTTTGAGCCTTTGACCTCATATGGAGACACTGCCCCTACCATCTATTGGTCACATGATGACAGGAATCCCAGTCAAAGGTTTCTGCAGCCAGTCCAGACATTAACACGGGCCAGGTAAAGATATGCATTTAATTTTATACTAGTTTATTTACTTATTGTAGAAAGCATTTTTTGTTGTTTTTGGACTGATTGGGTCCTGCTGAAGCCAAACGGAAATTATTATTTTTACATGTTAAATAAACTACTGTTTTTTTTTGCAAAAACATTCTTTTATAAAGTCTAAGTTTAGTTTTTATACTTCCTACTAATCCCAAAAAATCAAAGGACAAATTAAAAATGAAAAAGTCTGGGTCTCAGGAGGTTAAAGTAAAAGTACAAGTGCTCAATCGGAAAAAACGTAAGTGGAAGTACTATAGTATTCAACATTTTCTTTACTTAACTACTACAAGTAGTTTATTGTAAAACGTAGTACTGAAGTACTGAAAGTAAAAGAACAGTACTACAGAAAGCAGATGGAAAGGTAGAACGGAAGCATAGGACATGCATTAGAATCGTTCCCACGCTTTAATAAGTTGTGGCCATGGATTAGGATCCTGTTCCCCCACTTTAATAAATCGTGGCCAAGAATAAGCACCTTGTTCCCATGCATTAGCTGCTCCCGTTCTACCTTTCACCCTGCCTTCTGTAATTACTACATAACAGTACTGTACTGTTACTTTCAGTACTTCAGTACTACATTTTACAATAAACTACTTGCAATACTTAAGTACAGAAAATGTTGAATACTTATTACTTCCACTTAACAGTAAGTGTGCTTGTTTAATTGAGCACTTGTACTTTTACTTTATACATGTCTGCTAAATATTTCAGCACTTTCAGTATTTAAACAACATCTTTACATTTAAATGCCTTTTAAGTCTCACAATCAGCTCTTTCTATCATTTTTAGAGATGGAGGACATAGCAGAAATAATCGGTAACTAATCGACTAATCTGAGCCCATGAAACCAGAGCTGCTCAACATGTCTTAATAGACCTCTGGTGGAGCTACAGCACGTTTAAGCAAAATTTAGTGCAGTTATAATTGCAGTGTACCTGCAATTTTGCAGTGCTGTCAACATTGATGCATTAATGCATGCAACTAATTTGGAAACTTTAATTATCATAAGAAAAATGAACTTGTTAATCATGTGACAATGTTTCTAGAGACTGGTGACCTATTAATGGATTTATTTAGGGATATAACACCGTGCCCCTTACTGTTGAGTTCGAAAAGTAAATTACTTTTTATTTATTTTATGAATTTCTCTCTCTCTCTCTCTCACACACACACACACTTTACAACTTTATTTAGGCCTACAATTTAAAAAACACAATTAAAAGACCCAAATCTTTTCAAATGCACAAATAAGTCTACAGTATATGACCATGTCAGAACCCATTCCTAATCAACAGGTACAAAAATAGCTTTTCTTTGACTTTATTATTTATTATTGTTCTTGGTCTATTAGGGTTTAATGATTGTGCAGTGCACTGCCACATGTCTGTTTTTTTGTCTTTTTGCACAGCAATAATATAAAATAAATATTTAAAAATGGTTTACATTCTAAAACCATGTTAAATGAAATTATGTTAGAGGAAAGTAATTCAGACATCATTCTTGTAGCCTAATTTAGCGGTGTTTAGGCCTGTGATCATTGTTCACATTGTTCGTGTTTTAATCTTTCGGAGTTCTGCTAATAAACATTGTTCTTAAATAACAGGTCTGTGCTTCTTCAGTGTTGCAAAGTCATTTAACATCATTCTGAACAGATTTTGCTCATTCAGATTTTTTCATCAAAAGCTCAGTTTTAAGGCTCTACTTAGTAAAAAAATGTGGGGTTTAAATCAGGCTCTGGCTTATAATGACAGGTTATGGGTCGGGACGGCTCAGGCTCGGGCAGAACATGCACAGACATGGGACAGATTTTTTAGGCCCGATTTAAGCACTACTTTATACCCCTCTAGCCCACACTTGACATTAGGCATGGTGCCAATAGGTTTGTGTTTATCAGCTCCAAAAAGGTCTATTGTATTAGACAACATAAAGATCATGTTTACAGTCTGTTTACAGTCATTTGTCTGTTTACAGTCATTGTCAAACACTCATATGTGCATTTCAATGAAAGCGGTTCTATGCTGTCTGTTAGTGGCAGGTCTGCTGCCGCTGCTGATGGTTGTCTGGTTGAGGTTGGAGTGGAGCAGACAGCTGCTGGCCTCAAACGCATATTAATGGTGTGGGTTCAAGCCTCCACCTGCTGACTAAACGAGCAGAAAAACACTTAACTCCACATTAGAGACGGTAAGCCAAGAGACTTGTTAAGATACGCCTGTATGAAATTTAACCCCTTAAACCCACCTCAGATCCTCAGAACTGCATGACTACATACTGTACTAGAGTAAGCTTTCAGTTACGGTTATGTGTACATATCAAATAACCAACATTAAGATAAAGATCTGAACAGTAATGCTGAGGATTAGTCATTAAATAATAAGTGTTGGTTTCAAAGAACACAGGAAATGTGCTGGGCTGAGATGTTTGAAGTGTGTGTCATTTCATTCAGGTCATTATCAATGACTTAAGATTATTCATTATTTTGACTATTTATCATATTTATAAGATAGATCACAAAGAAATCATATTTTCCAGCGTATTCACTTTTTATTTTCATTTGCATGCAAAGGTCCACCCTACCATGGAAGGCTGCACATTTTGATTACCGTAATATTTGACTTAAGCTTTACTTAAAATTACGATTATATATTTTTTGGTCTTTTTATTGATTAATTTTTTTTTTTTAGCTAGGACGATTTTGCCACCCATTCAGCTTCTAGTGAGCTGTCTATCCCATATCACAAATGATGCCACAACACAAGGAGAGTGATAACTAGCACATGCCTCCTCTGATACATGTGAAGATCTTTTTGAACTGTAGCATCAGAGCGCTAACGCTTGGAGGAAAGCGCAGCGACTTGGTTCTGATACATCAGCTCACAGACGCAGCCTTGTGCTGATCCACATCACCCTTTGGAGTGATGAGGGGAAGAGCGCCATCTACCCTCCCAGAAAGAGCAAGCGCAATATTGCTCTCTCAGGGCTCCAGCAGCTGATGGCAAACTGCATAATCGGGATTCGAACCAGCAATCTCCCGTTCTTTGTGGCAGCAATTTAGACCCATGGACCACGGAGAGCCCCAGTAATATTGTTTATCACAAATATAGCATCAAAATAGAAAAAGTTATAATTAAAGGCTTGATCTACAAACTATGTCAGGTATCAGTTTCATAAAATTTAACAACAAATATTCTTTACTGCACGTTACCCTATTCATTTAAATATAGTGCCACAATGTGGAGTAATGAAGCAGGATCTTTCCAAGTCAAACTGGGCGGCAAGTTATAGGAAGTTTCAGTAATGATAAGACCAAATTATATTATACGATATATTTCTATAACAATATATTGTATCACCCTTAACTAATATTAGTTAAGACAGTATTAAAAACATAAATAAAGTTGGAAAGTGTTACCGATTTCTCAGCACAGGGTAACAACCCCCTTCCTCCACGCCCATACACACTTACCACCCCTAAAACTAACCCCTTACAACACACACACACACACAGTTGCAGTGTTTGAAACCGGAGACAGTTGGGCAGTTGTGCCGCTCTGGAACAGAAGGCTAATCTAAGTTGTCTTCCGCCCCCCAGTTTCGGTTGGAGAGCCGGTTCCTCTTTCTCTGCTGGTTTATGATGTTTGCTGCCAGAAATGAGCTCTGATAAAGGGTTATCAGCGGAGACGTCATGCTTTAAGTGGAAACCATCTGCCAGCCATTACAGTCCCGGTGCACTTCCCATCCTGTGGCTAGCGCTTGTTGTTTGACATTTGGAAATTAGTGGACGTCTGTCTGAGAGATTAAACCGATTACCAATAAGCAGTCAAAATATGTTTCCAAGATACGAAGTCACTGTAGCCGGAGCTGCTGAGCGTTACGTAAGGTTGATCTGTGCTCTCGTACGGAAAATGCGGTTGCGAGGCTGTGTTTAGCACTGGTGTTTGTGTGGGAGTTTGCATTACCTAGAGGACAGAAGAGAATAGCACCTCGCTTTGTGTTTTATTGCTTTCAGAAAGAATTCGAGAAGGACAGGAAGTGGCCGCCGTCGAGCAGGCTGTCTCTCACTCTCGTACAGGATGCTTAAAGAGGAAGGCCACAGCCTGTCAGCACAATTAATAATATACCGTATATATTCAGATCATTGCTACTACACAAAAACTTTGCACCTTTATTTATAATAACACTTTATATGAAAGGTACCTAGGTGCTTTATAACACAATTATAAGTATTGCATAATGCATTTATAAAATAATACTAACATATGTAGGCATGCATTCAATATTTTTCTTTATTCAATTATTTTCTTCAGTGTAGATTAATATTAAATACACGAAAACAATTAGGGGCACATATGGAATTATGTAGTTAATCGTAAAAAACTTGATGAACTGAGATGGTGATTTGAGGTGATTTTAATTGGGATGAGCTGGAGCTTCACAGGGTGAAGGAAAAGCAGCAACTATTGTTCAGCACCTCCAGGAACTCCTTCCTTCAAGACACTGAGAAAACTATTCCAGGTGACTCTCCCTCATGAAGATACTGAGATTAAAATTAAAATCGAGAGTGTGCAGATCTGTCCTCAAAGATAAATGTGCTATTTAGAAGAATCTAAAGTATCAAACATTATTCTGGTTTGCTTAACACTTTTTATTTACAGAATAATTCAGCATGTGCCCCTGTATAGCTTTAATTTACAGGGTTCGTACGTTCATAAAAAAACTGGAAAAGTCATGTAATTTGAACATAGCAATTTCCAGTCCTGGATAAATTTTGGAAAATTAAAAACTGCCGTAAAGTTTTGGAAAAGTCATGGAAATTTGAGGGGTTTTTTTTTGTTAATTGACTGAGAAAAGCTGTTTTGGTTGTAAAAATAATCTTTAAATTAGCTAGCTGGCTGCGTGGGTCCTACTGTGACTGGAGTTTCAGTTGCATTATAACTAAGTTCACACAGAGAAAAATGTTTATATAATTTAATGATGTCTATCTTCATTCAGACACATATAAGGCATAGATGTGCAGACATTTTATTCAGATAGTAAAATGATATTTCAAAGTGTTTTTATCCACTTTAGGTAAGATAAAGGACTACTATAATCAGAACATGGATTTTAGTTTTATTGTCCATGTCTGTACTGATGTTTTAAAGATTATGATCATTAGAATTTGCAGTAAAGGCATGGAAAAGTCATGAAAAAGTCATGGTATTGGTTAAAAAGTGTACAAACCCTGAATATAGTCTTTAATATTATATTTACAATATGATAAATTAAAATAACCAAAAAAAAACACTGAATAAGAAATGTGTCACACTTCACACATACTGCATTCTTTAGCTTATTATTAAGGAATTCTATTCAAAATTCTGCAAACTGGTTATAAGCAGCATCCTGTGAGCACTGATAAACAACTAAAGGATGATCAACACTGTAAAAACTGTGCAGCAGCAGATTCACATCTTTTGTCTCTGACTTTACTTTATCTACAGGGTGTTTCAGCTGTAGGTAGGAGTGTGTAATAGAGTGGAGGACAGTGAGAGATGATTAAACACAGTGTTTAAAAACTCCAGCAGCACTGCTGCATCTGATCCGCTCACTGTACCACCAGCTCAACACTCACTAACACCTCATACACCACCACCATGCTAATCACTGCTAATCACTGCTGTATCTGATCCACTCACTGTACCACCAGCTCAACACACACTAACACCTCATACACCACCACCATACTAATCACTGCTGTATCTGATCCACTCACTGTACCACCAGCTCAACACACACTAACACCTCATACACCACCACCATACTAATCACTGCTGCATCTGATCCACTCACTGTACCACCAGCTCAACACACACTAACACCTCATACACCACCACCATGCTAATCACTGCTAATCACTGCTGTATCTGATCCACTCACTGTACCACCAGCTCAACACACACTAACACCTCATACACCACCACCATGCTAATCACTGCTAATCACTGCTGTATCTGATCCACTCACTGTACCACCAGCTCAACACACACTAACACCTCATACACCACCACCATACTAATCACTGCTAATCACTGCTGTATCTGATCCACTCACTGTACCACCAGCTCAACACACACTGAGTATTAAAGAACAGGATGAAAGGAGGATAATAATAAAGTATGCAGAAAAACAGATACAGAACTACAGTCTAAAATAATACTTGATAAATGAATGTTGTTTTATCTTTACTATGAACTTAACAAAAAATATAAAACAAAAGATGGATTCCTTTTACTAAATAAAGTTACATTCCTGTTACAGTTACATGACGGACGAAGGACTGTGATGCTCCTGGCTCGAGGCTTCTATATTTAGCGTATTTCATTACGCTTTTATAGTGGAGTTAGTAGCCAATCAGATTACAGCATCACATTAAAGCAAGTACAAAATCTAAAAATATTTACATGCTAGAAATAGAACTAAAAATTCTGGTAAATATTTTAAATAAGTATTAAATCCACATCTACAAAATACAACTTTCACTAAAACAAAGAAATGGCTCTAATATGATCAGTGGAGCTGAAAACAAGGATGTGGTCATAATGTTATGGTTTATCTGTGTATATTCCAGAGTATTCCTTTCTCTTACAGGAATTTACCAGCGGTGGTTTTAAGGTGTTTTTTCTTTTGGGGTGACGGGTGTTTTCCAAAAACACCATCCAAAGGAGAACAAACTGTCCAGCCAGGTTTGGCATTGTAAGAGTGTGTGTGTGTGTGTGTGTGTGTGTGTGTGTTTGAACAGCTTTGCTCCCTGGGTCTGCTCTGTAGTGCTGGATCTCAGTGTGTGTTTTTCGGCGGTCAGGATGTTGACTCATCAGGCCGTTCCAGGAGACGTATCTCGCCGTTCCGAGATTTGGAAGGAAAGGGTCAGGGAACGGCGCTCCGAGATGCTGTACAGCGTTCCGGCTGGGTTTCCTGTGCCTGGACTGCTACGGAATCCAGCTGTGAGAATTCCTGTCACTGTAGGTCATCCTCATCAGCTCCAGCTGCTGCCCATTAACATTCACTCTCTCACTCACACTCTCACTTCACACGACCAATCACAATTACTGTACGATTACTGTGCATTACTGTGCACACAGAGACCACAAATTCCAGTTACTTCAATGTTCCAATGAAAGAAATGAAAGTTCTACATTATTTCATCGATCATTCTTTGACATCATAGCAAACCACAAGGGATTTTTTTCAATCTGTAAACTGAAAATGTGAAAAAACCCTAACAGTCACTTTCTGTTACATAAAAAGTCCTATTCCTAAGTATGTTAGATGCTATATCTGATTATTCATTAATTACATGAAAAATAGTGCAAACTGGATAAGGTATCGTCAAGTTTTACAACCCTAAAAACACAAAATAAGGGGACAGTATGAAAAAAATGTGGCTTTTATTTTGAATTATTGAACCCACCATATTTTATGTTCTGTCTGCTCAACTTCATTTAATTTATTAATACATAGGAGGCCAGATTTACTGTGGGAACATTATTAAACTAAATGCAGTTCTGTAAAAAAATAAAAGACCACTTAAAAATGATGAGCTTCTTTAATTTTACCAAATCAAAAACCTATAATATATAATATAATCAAGAGGAAGATGGATGATCACAAGCAATCAAACCAAACTGAACTGCTTGAATTTTTGCACCAGGAGAACATGGTGGAGACTGGTGGAGGAGAACATGATGCTAAGATGCATGATTAAAACTGTGATTAAAAACCAGGGTTATTCCACCAAATATTGATTTCTGAATTTTCAAAACTTAATTATGAATATGAACTTGTTTTCTTTGCATTATTTGAGGTCTGAAAGCTCTGCATCTCTTCATTTTACTCAAACATGCATATTTAAATAGCAAAAACAGAGAAACTGATTATATATATATATATATATATATATATATATATATATATATATATATATATATATATATATATATATATATATATATATATATAAAAGATACTACACCCCTAAATGTCAAACAGTCGCAAAAAAGAAGGAATTAATCAACAACAATAAAGCTTAGTAAAAAAGTAAAGAAGTACCTACAAAGTGAATCGGTATCTCGAAGCACTATTCATACGATGCCAGATCACCTTTGGTCTTTATTACAGGCACTTTGGCAGACCAAGCACTACCTTCTCTGAATGCTCGTCCACATACTGCTACTATCTCAAGAGCTTGCCTTGAACACACAAATGATACCAAGGTCAGCAACATCACCAGACCTATCCCTGATTAAAAACATCAAAGCCCTACCACAAAATCTGCAGAAACTGCATCACAATATTTAAAAACAGCATGAAATAGATTATCACAGGACTTATAATTATCATTTGGAACCTCTACAACTCTACAAAATGTGGAGATGTCTACTATGTTGAGTTAGACGTGCGTTACGCACTACTTCTGAATTAGTAGCTCAATAAATATGACCAAGAGTCACTCATATCAGCATC
The DNA here is from genome assembly GCF_023375975.1 of Astyanax mexicanus. NCBI lineage: Eukaryota > Metazoa > Chordata > Actinopteri > Characiformes > Acestrorhamphidae > Astyanax > Astyanax mexicanus. Next base: position 44,858,557 of record NC_064420.1, on the reverse strand, counting down.
ACGTTTAATCATTTATTGTTCCCGGTAATTTTTTATTTATTTTCCTTCCAAAAAGCACTGCAATCCTACACTGCGAATGCAGTCAGGGTGCAACTACTTTTGCAACCATTTCTTTCAACACCAAAGCAAGAGCTGTTTCAGTGGTTAACTTTGAGCTAATTAACAAAAACCAACAAAACCACTAAGAACCCTGTAAACCTCCATGATTTCTGCAAAATCAAAACCCTAACTAAATTAAAGCTACCAGTTTATTGACACTATAAAGGAAAAAAAAACATTTGAACACATGTGAAATATTTACTGCACAATATTACAGTAGGTTTTCTTTTGATTAAATCCAGTTAATGTCAGCTTTATAGGCAATTTCAAGCTGAGTTTAGGCTGACTGGGTTTAAGCAAAGAAATACGCCACCAGTGCTCTAATTTATTACTGTTATATTTAGGAACTGTTAGGAACAAAACAAGCTATAAATGTTCCTTGGTTTGCTTTATTCAGTGCACATTTAGCCTTTCAAGTTAAATTTAAAAGAACATTTTTGCACCCCTAAACATTATCTATCACTGCACTAGTGTGAATTCAATCAATATTTGGTGTAATTAAATATATATTAAATACATAACCTTTCATGGTCATGACTATTGCAGAATTCACTCTTTAAAAAAAAAAAAAAATATATATATATATGTATATATATATGTATATATATATATATACATATATATATACATATATATGTATATATATATATATATATTTTTGTTTTGTTTTGTTTTTGTTTGTTTTTTTATACATAATTTCTATTTTTATACACCTCTTCCTCTTTTTCTGGCATTTGTGGTATGAATATATCTCTTCAAACACTTAAATTATTGAAGTAAATTAGTCATTTTCCATTCCATTCCATTGCTCTAGACAAGCCCAGCAAAAATATGCTGTCATACTCCATAACTGCTATCTTAGCAAGTCTAATCTTCTTAAACGTAGCCTATTATCTTTTCATAAGATTATTATTGAACTTTATCTTGTTTTAAAATATTTTATGTACTAAAAGTGTCTAATCGCATTGGCAGATTAGAATTTTAGTTTATTCAAGAAATAAGAGATATATTTAGTTTTTGTCAAGTATATATTTCGTTTTTTTTACAAGTGGAATAAACACTTTTTAGATAAATTACTTAAATCAAAATATGCTAGCAATAAATTGAATAATCCTATTAATATTCTGATGAAAATGCAAAAAAGCATCACACTTTTAAATCGGATTCAAGCAGGTTAACTTGCTTACATATGTTTTTGCAGTGAATACTCAAAAAAAAATTTTTTTTTAAATATTACCCCTGTATTTTAAACTGTAAACCCACAACAGGAAGGTTATTAACCTTTTTCTGACTGTGAAATTGACCTAACAAAGAGCTTATCTGAAAAATCTGTGCTCAGGGAAAAACACTGCTGATTCAGCTTCATGCTGTAACCTCAAGATCATATCAGACGAGTGCATATGGAAAAATTCTACAGTCTGTCTTTAGACAAAATAAATTTCACCTACAAATAATGATCTGCTGTTTATTACACATGAACAGAGCATTTTAAATGCTTTAGCTGATTACAGCATCAGATAATGAACTTGTGGTGAGTTGTAACTGTGACATATAGCATATATAGCATATGATAATGTGAGGGGAGAACTGTGAGAACTTTGGGATGGAAGTGAAAGTTTCTGTTTTGTGCGAGAAGGTCAGATCTTACTGTGATAAGCAGAGCTAGGACTGAGAGAAAGATGTTAGAGGTAGACTGAGGTGACAGGCATGTGTAGCTTCGCCCATCTTCATATGTTTTAATAACAAAAACAGCTCTGTCCCGTTTTTTAAAACATTTACAATTTTCTTCTCTAAGCTGTATTTCCATCTCCAGTGTCTAAAAAAATCCAACAGTTAGGCCCAATCCCATTTCACCCCTTGGCCCCTCCACTACCCCTTCTTTTCGAGAGTAACCCCTCCCCTTGAAACATGTTTACATGGGAAAGGGGTGAAATCCTCCCCCTAAGAATTTGGACAACCCTTCAACAAGCACCCGATACGTCATCAGGAGCACTAAAGTTCAGTAACCTAACTGCTGCTGCTGGATTACTAGTTAACTTTAAGGCGTATTTTATTGTATGTCTTCAGAAAGGGAGCTGGTGGTGCATAAATTAATTAGTACTGTCCATTTCTTTATTTCTCTCTGAAGGTGAGCTGAAATTAGCTTTGATTAGCTTTTGTTTTATTTTATTTTTCCGTTCCACCTTACATGCTGCAGCCTCTGCCTTCTGTTGCACCATTTAAGATGGAACGGGAAAGTTAGCTAGCTAACTACAAGCGATCTTTTTTATGCTTGAAATAAAGAATTTGGCCATAAAACATTGAAACTACACATTAAACTACGGTAATATAGTGCTAATCGTCACTTTTAACAAGAAAAATATTTAGATTTGTGTATTTCTTACCAATGACTCATACCCCTTTGTTTAAAGTGTGCACCTGCGAAATCTCCATATGAAATCTCCCTTCCCCCGACCCCTCCGGCCTAACAAGAATCGAGACACTCCTATCCCTTGGGCTTGAAATGGGATTGGAATTGGGTCTCAGTTTTAGACTGCACTAAACTCAATGAAGGCGGTCTGAGACAAGGCTATAATAAGCTGGGAGAATTAAGTGGGTCTAACCAATCAATAGGTTAGTCTGACTCCGCCTCTGGTCTGTACTGAACAGACTCTGGTCGCACATTTGACAATATGGCGAACACTTTTGCATTTATTTCTATAAATTGGAGGGTAATGAAAGCAGGGTGTCAATGTTTTCTGCAGTCACTGGATTAACATGATCCTAAAATTGAACTAAAACGATCGAAAGGTCTATTTTTATTTTATGTTGACTTTAAACTAATGGTTCCCTAAAAATGTCCAAACTTTGCTTTTTCACTTCTGCACTGAAGCTACTGAAGGCTTATGTAACTGAAAAGTACTGAAAGTCTGGCGCTGAGTAGTCCAGCAGGCTAAGTGCTGCCATTATGATCAGGAGGTCGCCGATCGCCAGTTCGAATCCTGTTCATGTAGCTTGCAATCAGCTACCGGAGCCCTGAGAGAGCACAATTGGCCTTGCTCTCTCTGGGTGGGTAGATGGCGCTCTTTCCCCTCATCACTCTCTAGGGTGGTGTCCGAAGCACAAGGAGTCTGTGAGCTGATGTATCAGAACCGAGTCACTGCACTTTCCTCTGAGTGCGCTGTGATGCTACTCGGCAATGCTGCATCTGCAGCAGTTGGAAAAGAGGCGGAGTCTGACTTCACATGTATCGGAGGAGGTATGTGCTAGTCTTCACCCTCCTTGTGTTGAGGCATCACTAGTGATAGGGTGAGTCCTAATGAGTGGGTTGGGTAATTGGCCATGTAAATTGTGGAGAAAATGGGGGGGAAAAAATAAATAAAATTATTAAATCAATAAATTACTGAAAGTCTAAGGATGAACAAAACAACAGGACCAAAGGACCAACATTTGGTGCAACTAAAAGAGGAGGTCTCAGTCCAGATCAACTAAACCAATTACACTAAGCTGAAGCAAAATATTCTCACATATTAAACAATAGTAAAAAAAAAAAAAAAAGCAGGGTTTTGCCCAAATCCAAGCATAAAGGTGTTTCCCAGCCACCCTATTAGGTTCTCTAAGCTACTTTTGAGTCGAGTACCCCTTGGTGAGAGATTATGAACTGCTTGATCATAGATTGTTGACAGATTATTGGCCTGAGAGACACAGGATGGTCATTTTGCCTGATTTGTCAAAATTGCCTGCCATCAGGCCCATCAAAATTCCATGTTGCCTTCATTTGCAATGGTGTTGTGAATGATAAACATGGAATGCTCTAAACTGGACTGGACCAGCTGTTCAATATACAATGTAATAAACACACAAGCCTTGGTTCAGACTCTGCTCTGGACTTTCAGGTTGACTGTCATAAACCTCTATTATATTATATAGCTTTATATTCCATAATGTGTTTTCAGCCTACTGTTCCACTATTAAAGCACAGCTGGTGATAATGAGCTGAAATTAATGGGGGAAAGTTTGACACAGTGATGCTCCAGCACCGCCTGGAGCTCTATCTGCAGCAGGCCTGCGTCTGGATGAAAAAAGTTGGAGTGGAAGGAGAAAACAGCCTCCAGCTCCAGTTCCAGCTCCAGCGAGTGTGAGATGGCGTTTGTCCCAGGCTTGGAGAGGTACCAGACAGTACACTCTCACACACTCACACACACATACACACACACAGGCGGCTGTGGAGGTGTTGGACTGAGCCCTGCTCCTGCTCTCTGTTCTTGCTGCCGAGGCTTTTCCTGAGCTGCTTCCTGCCTGCTTTCCTGTGCAGTTCGGGGAATGCAGACAGCAAGGGCTTTCAGTTCTGAACTGCACGAAACTAATTCCCATATACATTACTATACACACACACTGTCAAATGTAATTTGTTCATTATACTGTATTTAAATTTGTACAACATTAATCAAATCAATTCTAACAATTTTGTCATACTTATTGTAGTAAGTGTATTAATGGAAAGGTTGGAACTATATGGATAATGTAAATAAAATAAAAATACACTGTTTCTAACTTTTACTTTGACTTTTATTTGATTGCAAAAAGTATCTGAATCTGTGACACTGTGTTTATTGTTTTGTCTGGTTAACTTAATTTTTTTAAATTTATTAATATACATCCATTCATGCATTTCAGACCTGCAACACAGTCGAAAAAAAGTTGTGATGGGGCAATAAAGACCTGAAAAATTAAGTGTACAAAAAGAAAACAGTTTCATTAGTAGCAATTGTCAACTAACTAATATGAATGGGTATAAAGATGGGCAAAGCTCCATCAATCTTCATAAAAACTGCAGCTAACTGTGGTACCTTGATAGGATGCAGCACCTGTACAGCAACAAGTCCAGTCGTGAAATCTCACTACTCACTACTAAATATTCCACAGCCAACTGTCAGTGATATTATAACACAGCTTCAGATTAGTTCATCACTACACACCTCCAAACTTCATGTAGCTTCAGATTAGTTCATCACTACACACCTCCAAACTTCATGTAGCTTCAGATTAGTTCATTACTACACACCTCCAAACTTCATGTAGCTTCAGATTAGTTCATCACTACACACCTCCAAACTTCATGTAGCTTCAGATTAGTTCATCACTACACACCTCCAAACTTCACGTAGCTTCAGATTAGTTCATCACTACACACCTCCAAACTTCACGTAGCTTCAGATTAGTTCATCACTACACACCTCCAAACTTCATGTAGCTTCAGATTAGTTAATCACTACACACCTCCAAACTTCATGTAGCTTTAGATTAGTTCATCACTACACACCTCCAAACTTCATGTAGCTTTAGATTAGTTCATCACTACACACCTCCAAACTTCATGTAGCTTCAGATTACGTCATCACTACACACGCAATGCAAACCAGATACTTTTAATTATATAGTGCAAATAGCGTTAATTTAAGGTGCAGTCTACATGTATTCCTACTGTATATGCAACACAGAAAATATGAAAAAATAGTGCATCACTTTTTTTCTGTTCAGTGCAGAAATGCAGTGTCACCTGAAGAAAAACGAAAGTCTTGGTGGCTGAGAAGCTATAAAATCATAATAAATTATTGTTATTCAGATGAGTCAGACATTAGCTCATTCACCGCACTCATTAATGCATACGTACATCTATAAAAAAGTGGGTCACGCTGCTGGAACGGGCTCACGCTTACATAATTGCTGAAGTAATGAAGCACATTTTATGCGTCTTTATGTGATGGAAATCTTTGTTCTAGACGAGCTGAAAGCTGCCAGAGAGGAACAGGGTCAGAAATGAACTGCAGAGTGGGACTGTGTGTGTATGTATGTGTGTGACCCAGTGTGAGTGGGCAGTTTACTAGGCTGGAGAATGCGTGTGTGTGGGTGCAGTGAATAAGATCTTTCTCAGAGCTTCTAAACAATGAGGGACAGATCTCTCAGTGTATGAGCCGCACACTCCAGGCCCTGTGTGAGGAACAGGGGTGCACCAATGCATGGTCTCTGCATGGGTAAAACTGAACAACGATACAGGCTGTATTAACCATTAAATGCTGGTTATAGGCTAATGTTTGTGTTCAGTAATATGTTGAGCCAATTGCAGTCAGTTGTGTTGGTGTTTTTAAGCAGGATAATGCTCACCCACAGACTGCAAGCATTTCCCAGCAATGTCGTCACCAGCAGATCTGCCAGTAGGCCTGTATATCTCAATCCTCACACTCCAGACCCTGTGTGAGGAACAGTGCTGCCCTAATTCATGGCCTTATGTGTGAAACTTGTTCACTAGGCTGCTAGTGTGAACAGTACTACAGTTAACTGTATTAACCATTTAATGCTGGTTGTAGGTTGTAGATGTATGTGACCATTGTGGTATTTGCACTGCAAAAATGCAGTAATTTTCACAATACCTATACACAGTAATTTCAAATTTCTGTATATTACTGTATTTTGTACTTTTACACGCTCTTCACACACTACTTTTGCAAGTAATATAACTGTTAATACTGTCATTGTATACAGTTGCTGTAAATTCTGTATGTAGTTTTAGTCAGTCAGTATATTTATAATAACCTCAATGTAAACAGACTTTTTTAAATTGTCGTTTTGCATTAATTTAAGAAAGATATTACTGTTTGTTACATTTACTTTTAATTTCATAGGAGATTTTCTTTAGATCATACTTGTTTCTTTACAGTTATTTTTAGTTCTGTAACAATTATTCATAATATTTTACTGGCTATTTTATTTGAGGTAAAAAAAAAAAAACCCATAAATAAAGCACAGAAACAGTGTACTGTAAATATACTTTACAGTGCAGAACTGTGAAAATTACCATAATGAAAAGATGAAACTAAAATTGGTGATTTGTTGTAAATACTTTACAGTAAACGTCTAATATATACACTCTTATGCAAAAGTTTGAGTATATATGTTTAATTCATTTGTATTTAATAAAAGTCAATCATTTCCTGAATGTTCTAAATAATAAGTACTGTTCATTTTTGAAAAAGTTCTGAGAAAAATAGTTAATATGTGCCCTGAGGTCTAATTTGTTTACTTATTTTCACTTAGAAATATATAAAAATATATCATTTTAACAGAGGTTCTCTTATGCACAAGATTATGCAGTCAGAGAGCGCCTCCTTGTGGCTGAAGATGGAGTAACTCAACCAAAGAATTGGGACAGAAATTACTGATACTATTGCATCCCCCTTGTGTCTCCACTATTTGTATACAGCACTGCAAAAATCTTGTCTCCATTTTTCTCCTTTAATACTGTCTCAGGATTTCACAATTAATGATATTTCCGAAAAATATTGGAAAAATAAAGCATAACATAAAATTGGCCTTAACATTTTCAATAGGGTAAATTAAGCACATAAAGAGTAACTGTTTGAAACAGGGTATGCGCCACATATTTACCAAAGATACAGTCTCTGTGTAAAAAAAAAACCCTGAATACTGATACAAAACAATTAATATCATTGCATTTCAAGCCTTCTTTGTAGGTATGTCTGGAAGAACATATTTTATTTTTAATCTTTAATGAACATTTTTAAAGTGTAAATGTAGTTTTGTAATTGCTTCTTATTTGGATAGCAGGATAAATATATGTTTATGCTAATTTGATTTTAGCAATGGTAAAAAAGTGGTAAAATAAATAAAACCCCCCAAAAAATGTTTGGTTTCAGTTTCAGCCAAAAATGTTTCATTTAATTTATTTTATACAATTTGGCCAAATGGTGCACACAATGCTTATGACTGTATTAATGTACAGTATATTATGTATAATCCACAAGAAGTGAGCAAAATTTATTTATTTTAAGTTTTGAAACACTGACTGAACTGTATTAGTGAATATGATTATCTAATAATAAAAAAGTACACAATAATTGTGTGATCTACTGTTTTCGATTTTGTACTATAAGAAAGAACAGATAGATAATTTTGAATATTTATTTCTCAAAGGCCATTGGTCCAATCTAATCACTGAACACTTTTGAAGATCATTTTGAAATCAATAATTAGGAGATTTCAATTAATAATTTTGAGTTGACTGAGTTTTTTTCATTTAAATATAGCAGTAAATATATAACCCCCAACATCTGAATTCTTTATTATCCCTGTTTAGTCTGTCTGAGCTGTTTATACCAAATAAAATTCAGCAGTGTTTAGGCTTCAGCTGATCTGTGTACTTTGCATAGTCTATATGTTTACACATATACAGCTGTCTGTGCATCGCCCCTCCCCCCTGTGGTGGGCGGGGTCAGAGGAGAGGGAGATGGTGATGACTGGCCCAAATTAGCACTTTTGACAGAGTAACAGGAAACCCTGAGCATTCAGTTTTCACAGATTCACACAATTCAGGTATTTGGCCTGGTGCTCCTCTCAGCTGAAACTCAACACAGCAGAACACACCGGGGTTTATGGGTAATGAGGCTCAGTTCAAACATATCTGGATATTTTTAGAAAGGCAGCATTTCTGAAAATCTTTTTGTCCACTTGGGTACACATACACGGTCCCCAATGGCTTGCCTGAGTATGCAGCCCAGTAGGGGGCGCTAACACCTCATCAATTTACATGTCAAAGTCTTTATACAGCTCTGAAAAAAATTAAGACACCACTTCAGTTTATGAATCAGTTTCTCTGATTTTGCTATTTATAGGTTTATGTTTGAGTAAAATTACCATTGTTGTTTTATTCTATAAACTACAGACAACATTTCTGTTTTCTGGTTTTAATCACAGTTTTCATGCATCTTGGCATCATGTTCTTCTCCACCAGTCTTACACACTGCTAGGTGCAAACATCTAAGAGGTTCAGCTTGGTTTGATTGCTTGTGATCATCCATCTTCTTTTTGATTATATTCCAGAGGTTTTCAATTAGGTAAAATCAAAGAAACTCATCATTTTTAAGTGGCCTCTTATTTTTATCCAGAGCTGTATAGACCTAAAAACAGCATAAAGCTGACGCACATTTTAAAAGTGTAGTCACCACAGGTCTAGTGCCACACACACCCACACACACACACACACACACCCACACACACACACACACACACGCACACGCACACACAAATAGGGCTTTACTCTCACTTTCTCTCTACCTATTTTCTCTCTCTATCTATTCCCACATAAAATCAAACAAGAAGGGGGAAAATTACTTGCTTATTTATTTCTCCATTCTTTCTCTGTAAATGTTCAGATCGATTTGTTGCTGTTTCCTAATATTTGTCTCTGTTTTTTTTTCTCTTTCCCTTCCCTTTTTCTCTCATTGCTTACAAATGGTTTTGTTTGCTTCAATTATTATTATTATTATTATTTCTATTTATTTTATTTTTTTCTATTTTTGTTCTTTCTTCCCCTCTTTTTTTTTTACTATCCCCCACCTTTTTTCCTGTCATACTTTGGGTTTTTTTTATTCCCACAGTGCCTAAAACTCTGTATAAACACTAATAAACAATAAAGCTAAATTGGTCCTCCGAAGAGGGGGGGGTGGTGATGGGCCCAAAAAAAAACCAAAAAAACAACAACTGATCAGTAACCGATCAGAGGATTTTATATTTATATATCCTTTTTATATTACCAGATTTCTGAATTCACACTGAACTCGTGTTCTGTGTGGAGAAACTCTCATTATTCAACTATACCAAGGAAAATACAGTTAGCCCTTCTATTATATTCTATTACTGTGTATGTGTATATATATATATATATATATATATATATATATATATATATATATATATATATATATATATATATATATATATACACATATATATATACAGCATATATTTTTTACATGTAATATATTTATACAACCTGCAGAGGTCACGTATGAGCAGAAACTGCACTCTTGCTCAGACCAGAGGTCTGAATTATTCTCTGCTAGAGAACTGTGATATGAATAGGCTTGATCTGGCAGCCTGGCACCATGCAACCAATCAAACTGCAATGCATAACATGTTTCACTGATTAACAACAGACTTAAGTGGCCTTTGTTAAAATGCAGATTAATGAATGCAGCAATAAAACAAAAAAAAAATCAGAAAGCATTAAAGTGCTTTTTTTTTTTGCTCTGACTGCACTGTAAATTGATGTTTTATTGTCATTATAAGATACAGCAATGATATATCAAGCATGCAGACAGGCAAAGCATCTGAAAATTATATTAATTCTAACACAATATTGAGGCTTTTGAGACTCTGACGCTTCTTCCTATTTGATTTATCTACAGTGAGCTCACTGAGCACTGCATGCTCTGTTCCAGGGCCGTTTCTTTTAGGTGGAGGGAAGCCGAGTCACGGAGGCCATATTGCACCACCCAAGGAGGAACTTTGGGTGTTAAATTCTCGCAGAAGGACAGAAGAAGGACACCAGAACCTTCGTGCTGGAGGCTTAGATCTATCTACTGCTATGCTACGCCAGCCTTCCAGTCGGCCACTTCAGTACTAAACCAGAAGCCACGCAGCTCCTGTTTTGGCATCTGCTGTACAGGCCCGACTATCATCTACCACTCCACTCTTTTTTTGGGTCATTATCAGAATACTGAGCCTTTTTGAATCATAAAACTTAAAAAAAATATATATTCTTTTGACTGTTCATTATATTTATAAGACTTCAGACTATACTGAACTCTTTTGTTTTTAAACATACATGCAGGCAAAAATTGCCATTTGATTTAAACACATTCTAATTTGAGTTCATAATAAACTCGCTCCATTTTAAAGACACATTTCGATTTTTTTAAATGATTAAAAATGTTAATTAGCTTATTAAAAATCATATTTAAATTATGCATGCATGCAAAAATTGGCATTTGATTAAAAAACATTCTGAATTGAGTTCATGATAAACTCGCTCCATTTAAAAGATCAATTTGATTTTCTAAAATGATTAAAAATGTTAATAAGCTTAATAAAAATCATATTTTAAACATGCATGCATGCATGCAAAAATTGGCATTTGATTAAAGAACATTCTGAATTAATTTCATGATGAACTTGCTTAGTTTAAAGATACATTTTGATTTTATAAAATGATTAAAAATGTTAATAACCTTAATAAAAATCATATTTTAAACATGCATGCATGCAAAAATTGGCATTTGATTAAAAAACATTCTGAATTAATTTCATGATGAACTTGCTTAGTTTAAAGATACATTTTGATTTTATAAAATGATTAAAAATGTTAATAACCTTAATAAAAATCATATTTTAAACATGCATGCATGCAAAAATTGGCATTTGATTAAAAAACATTCTGAATTGATTCCATGATGAACTTGCTTCGTTTAAAGATACATTTAGATTTTATAAAATGATAAAAAAAATATTAATTACCTTGATATTTTTACTGGGACAGGGCGGACAGATTAAGCTTTACTTCAGCTAGGTATAGAGACAATATAAAAAAAATGTAAAATTAGATTAATATTAGTTTAATTAATATTATTAATTAACCAAGCACGCAGCAGCAAATGTCTTCAGTCCCTTGGAAAGTAAAACTATGAAAGCTGTGATATCACAGGTTGCTTTCTTAAATGATTGGTTGATTTTCACTCTCAAAAGTGTAATTTGAACTGAAATGGTGTTCAGTTTTTAAGTTATATGACAGAGTTAAATATTTTAGTATTAACAAAAAATAAATACATAAATAAATAAATATGGCCCAACTTCACAGAGATTTCATTAAACCCCGCCCAATTAAACTTATTATTTGCACAATGGCCGTGCCTACCAATCCTAACTTGCCATCAGTGTGTGGTCTTACCACCAGGGCTACCTTCCACTGGGTATTCCATTGTATTTTATGTAATCATTGTTTGCCTAGCCAACATGTTATAGGCTATAAGAGCAAGTTACCATCTTCTGTTCTGTAAATTGTGACAAAATGTTGGCAATGCACTGTGAACAGGATTACATGCAGGATTAATGTTCCCATGCAATGGAAAAATACACTGGCTGCATATAAAGAGGGATGATTTTTCCTGTATTACGAATCAAACACATCAGCTAACCTCCACAGAATAGTAATTCAAAAATAGTCATATAAATTGACTTATAAATCTTCTTTTTATTTATTTTTTAACTCTTTTCAGTGTTAGCGTAACAATTTAGGGAGTTAAACAAATACAAATGCTAGTTAAAAAGGAACTCTGGCGAGGTGTTAAACTATGTTAAACTATTTTGAAAGTGTTGTTTTAACTCCAAAGAGTGTGGAGCTACAGTATATAAACTCTTGGAAAGAGTTAAAATCAACTCTTGACTTTTTGCTGTGTGGACAGGAAATTCTTGCACACATTTAAATAGCTAGATATTCTTATGAGAATAAAGCTTCAAACTTTTAAGAAAACCACTGTACGAAATGTACATAAAGTACTTTAAAGTAAAGGTTAAGATTCTTATATATTTGTAACAATACTATGTTCATCCAGAGCATTAAATTTGAATAAATAAATTAAATGATATATATAAAAATGTATTGTTACAAACTGTTTGTATGAAATTTAAACTACACTATGTTACAATACAAAAGGAATATTATATTAAAATTGATCTTATTTTATTTAAGTCACAACACATTCCAAACAACAAGTAGACTCACAGGGATACAGGACTTTCTGCCCTCGTAATTTATGTGGGCTATATTTAAATGTGTACTGCTATCTACTTGCTGTTTGCTTTTTTTCCTCCCTGCAGTGAAACAGGACCGGATGAGTTGTGCTCTGAGCCTCCTGCAGGAATGGATGCTCTAGAAAGCATTGCAGCGTCTCCTCGTGGGACCTGCTGCACCGTCCTTCTGACCGACAGTCACGTTTGGTCATGTGACGACTTATTCTTACTTAAGACACCACTGAGACTCAGCTTCACATTCCTGCAGAACAGCTTCAGCTTACAGGGAGTGGAGAGATTCAGACACCGATAAGACTGAGAATATTTTTAGACAATTGAAATGAAAGTAAAAATATGACACGAAGAATATGCTACTAAAAAAAAAAAGAGAGGAATGTGTGTAATGCAGTTAGGCTAAAAAAAAATTCCACTTTCTCCTGCCTGTGATAATACACACTAAAGCACATTTTGGTGATCTATAGGCTATAGGCAAGCCATTAACCATGCAAATGCAGCTTAAATTAGGGTGTACCAGTGTGTCTTTGCTATCGTAACAACGGAAAAAGTACACCTTGCGCAGCTCAAAATGTGTAAAAGGTATATTCCAATTCCTTTAATTAATCATCGGCGTGTTTTGACCATAAAGTTAAATAACCCAATCAGCATGTCACTTGCCATTCCCTTTATGTGCCAGGTGCACTCTGACTTGGGCCGATTACTATTTCAATGGTGTAGTGTCCATGTGCGTAACAAGTTCGTGACAATGTGGATATGCCTGTGTAGACAATTCACTGCAATGCTCATTACTATCTTACACCCCGCCAACCGTCTATTTTTGCACCTTCCGTCTGTTGTTTAAATAGCTGATGGGTGTGGTGGTCTGGAAATTAAGTGTGTATTGCTATCTTGGCAATGAAAAATACAGGTGCGCCACCGGCTGAAAGTTCTCTAGACAACAGGTGTCATTCAGAAGTTCATTACTATCTTGGCAACACAGGTGCACCACTTGTTCCTCACATATAGACACGCAGCAAACCCAACTTTTACACCAACATTAAACAGAATACAAAAATAAATTTTGCTCTTTTGAGCAGGTCCGTTTCTTCTGCTAAGAAGTTGCGCTGTTAAAATAGCAATCCGCCAAAGTCAGAGCGCACCTGGCTATTAAAGGAAATGGCAAGTGACACACTGATTGGTTTAATTCACATTACAGCCAAAACACGCCAATGATTAGTTACAAAAACAGGGTTATTCCACCAAATATTGATTTCTGAACTCTTAAAATTTTATGAATATGAAAACTTTATGACTTGTTTTCTTTGCATTATTTGAGGTCTGAAAGCTCTCCATCTTTTTTGTTATTTCAGCCATTTTGTCATTTTCTGCAAATAAATGCTCTAAATGACAATATTTTAATTTAGAATCTAGGAGAAATGTTGTCCCTAGTTTATAGAATAAAACAACAATGTTCATTTTACTCAAACATAAACCTATAAATAGCAAAATCAGAGAAACTGATTCAGAAACTGAAATGGTCTCTTTTTTCAGAGCTGTATATATATATATACTAGTTACTATAAGACAGGCTCCTCCAAAATTCCCCATTTACCATGAAATTTGGACACAGTGTACAGAACAACAACCAGATTCACGCTGTTAGAAAGTGAAAAACGAGAGTAGTGGAGATACGAGGGTATTTAAGGGTTGTGAGTGAGTTGTTTGTGAGAGAGGAAATGAAGACTGTAGTGCAGCAGTTAATGAACAGTACTGTTACTGTCTGAGTGTTTCTCGGAGAGTAAGAGGGTAGAGTGTATTACAGGACGCATGTAAGTCAGTCGGAACATAATCCGTCGTTTTTTCGTCGTAATCTGTCGGGCTTCCCCCTCTGAGGGATTCCTTCTACGTCAGCAGGACGTGAGAGAGTGCAGAGGAACAGCGGCGTGTGACCGCACCAGCAGGAAGAGCGCAGGGCTGAGCACCAGAGAGTGGAACAGCCGAGGGAGGGCAACCTCAGACACCTGCAGATACTACCAGCCTGAGAGCCGTGGAAAAGGGGGCAGGAGCTCTGAGCGTTACAACTGAGACACAAGACACAAAAGGAAGGAACCAAGAACCCGAGTAAGAACGTTTTCTATACGCATTGTCTTATAGGTGCCATAGAAAGCATTTTTTCATTATTTTAAGATGTTTTTGCTGAATAAATAGTAAAAATGTGACTTTCTTTATGGTGAAAATTGCTCAGATGCTGTTTTACAAGCCTATTTACCACCCTGTTAATTTTTAAAAATATTCTAAGATTTCTTTTTAAACCCCTTTCCAGACACATCTGTATCTACAACCAGTGTCTGAAGTTTAAATATGATATCATGTTTAATTATGTTCCTATCATCTGCAAAACAATTGCTGCACTTGATTCTAATTGTAGGCATTTTAAGTCATAATTTTTTCATTATTAAACTTTTTTTTATTATTAAGGACATTTTTTCAGTTGTATATGTTTTGTTATATTACATTCTCCTATCAATATTGTTAAAAAAAATAGATTTTCTTTGGGGTGAAAAATGCTCAGATGCGGTTTTCAGGGTTCATACAGTTTTTAACCAAGAAATTTCCATGACTTTTCCATGACTTCAAGGCAAATTTTCATTACAATAAGATTGTAAACTAAAATTATAATTAAAACTGATTACAGTAAATGATTACAAATAATTTGATTAAAAAAAAACATTTCTTTAAGCAATGTTTACACAATCTTCAATATTAGAACGTGTAAGTAGTGCTAAATTCCCGAATTAACTCTAAACTGATGTATTTGTTAGCTCAAAATTGCTTTTCTTAGTCGATAGATCAAAAAAAAAAAAAAAAACACAAAGATTTGTAGATTGCAAATTTCCATGACTTCTCTAAAACTTTCTGGGTATTTTTATTTTTCAAAAACGTATCCAGGCCTGAAAATTGCTATTTTGAAATGTCATGCCTTTTCCAGGTTTTTCATGACCGTACAAACCCTGGGATTTACAAGCCTATTTTCCACCCTGTTATATTACCTCAGAATAAAACATGGGATACGTCTCAATTCTATATTATTTAGTCTACTAATACAAAATACTGACAAGCACTTTACAAATAACATAATTTACCACAGTAATAAACATTGTTTAATGGTCCCTGTTAATATTAATATTAATATTAATAATAAGTAACAGTAGTTATAGCATTGTTAAACATGAATAAATTTTAATGTTAGAATGTTGCAAATAATCACAGATTTAGACATTTGCTTAAAATGTTTAATGATAAATAATGTCTTAAATAATGTCAATTAATAACTAGTTGAGACAATCTGTTGTAAGTACTGGTGATTAAAGTACTCTTACTGTAAAGTGTTACCAAAATACTTTTGGAGTATGAATTTTGTAGTATTGATAAAAGTTAGGAATGCACTGAAATAAAACACTTGACAAAATACAAAATCATAAGTCTCAGTTTTTACTAATTTTACTATAAAAAAGCTGTAATACTTACAATACTTAATTTACAGTAAATTACTATTCTTATTTTACAGTAATATGTTGTCATGTTCCTCTAGATTGAATTACTGTAGTTAATTTACTAGAAACGGGACTAAAATTACTAGAAAACTGTACTACTAATTTTACTAGAAATTTAAAATAATGTTGATAACACTTCCCATGAATCCTGCATTCATCATGCATTATGAATGCATTAATAATGCATTATATAGCATGCATAATATTGCGTAATTAATGTCAAGTGTGTTTCTTAATGCCTTATATTAGTATTGTTATTCTTATAAACAGATATATGGTGTAATGACACTTCTCTCTAAACTGTCACACAGTGTATGTATGTTGCTATAAGCACTTCTGAGTTACTATATAAGCGTATAGCAGTCATTATAGGGTATTGTATGTATGTATATTACGCATTATACATGCATTTATAATGCATTATGAATACAGGATTCATAGGAAGGGTACAGTAATGTGACAATAAAACTATTTTATTTGTTGTCTATGCACATTGTGTCTTCTGCTTTCTATTGTTTGTCTCACTTCCTTTATCTATAACTGCACCAGAGATCTAGCCTATCAGTGTTTTGCTGTACTGTACAGCCCTGTATCAGTAAAAATGAGCTGAAATTAATTAAACATTACATCAGTTCAATCCTCAAAAATAATTCAGTTCACGTTCTGTCCTGTTCCCTATTTCACAGGGCAGCATGTGAGTCTGTTTTTATCACATGGAAATCCAATCTGTGGACACACTGCGAGAGGCCTGACTGTGCGGCTGGGAGGGAAAATCCCTGTGTAGGACGAGACGGCAGACTGTGTGTGGAATCAAAGCAGACGCTGTATCAGTTAAGAACCATCGCTTTTTAACCAAAGAGATCTAATTTCTGTGAAATAAAGTCTGTAGGGGAAACACAGTCAATAACTGTAACTTTTACTTTTTCTTATTGTTTTGTACTTTAGATTTATTGACAAGAAACTCTGAATATGCAGGTGTCCCATTACTTAAAATCAGTAGTTTTTCATGATTTAATTATTTATTTTATTTTTCTCTCCTTTATAGGTTAGTACTAAACTCATTTAACCCTTTCAGACCACATATTTTCTTTTTTTAATGTTTTATTGCACATAACAGTAATTGAAACTAACGGTTGTTCATCAAAATTACTGTCATGAACCACCCAATGAAAAAATTTACCAGCCAATGAAACAGAAGCTTAGTCCCACCCACTGCCCTGTAAAACACAGCAACTTAAGACATTAGGGCACGGCAGCATTAGAGCTGACAGGGCAAAGTATGAGCTAATTTTTTTACTAATTTTGGTTTAGAACACTTTTTATAATGTTTATTTTACTGTTTAGAGATGGTTTATGAAAGGTCAATACCAAATCTAAAATAAAAATGCCAAACAATGCAACAGACATTACAAAGCAATTCAATATTTTAGTTATTTGGATTTCATTTTAAATATAGAGTTTTTTTGTAAAATATTACAGTCCTGTTTTGTGTCCAGCACAGAAAGAAAACTGCATTTTTATATTTCTATATTTCCTTATATTCTTATATTTCATCACTGAAATGTAATTCAGGTCTGAAAGGGTTAAACTATGAAGAAAAACATATGGGATTATTAGGCTTTGCATATCTTGTCTGGATTTTCTCAGTCAGCTTTATGAATTAAGAGTCACCTGGAATTCAGGCTTTCAGTTAACAGCTGTGCCAAGAGTTAAACACCCTCAAAATGTGTTTGAGAGCATCAGTTGTAAAGTAGTGAAGAGGTAGAGTTACAGGTATACAGTGAATAGCTCTATTTTAGTAATGTTCTAATCCAGATTATGAGAAGCAAGAACTACTAAATCAACTAAGTAAAGAAAAAAAAATCAAAAACAAAAAAAACTCAAGTGCAGTCACCACAAAGCCCATCAAAAACATTATAATGATGAAACTGGCTCTCATCAGGATTACACAGGATAAGCTATGAGGATGAGTTACCAGCATCAATGTAGTCTCACCTAAATGCTTCTTCACAGAGTATTTTGGTTTGTTTAACTCTTTTAAGTTACTACATGATTCTTTATATGTTTCTTCATAGTCTGGATCACTTCTGTATTCATTTACAATGTAGAACACACTGACGTGCTCAAAGTCATGGGATAGCAGTATGTAAACTGATAAGGACAGCTTGGGAATGCCCGCACCTGTATATGTTGTGAGGATGCCACTGGCTAGTGGCAGTGATGTGATTTATTGATGTTGAGTTAAAGCCAGGGCTGATGGTGGGCACAGATGGATGGGATATTCCGTTACTTGGTTGTGTGGGCATTTAAGATTTTTTGATCCATAGTGTCACAGTGTTCCACAAATACATCAAAGAAGGCCAATATTACCACCCACAGTGGACAGTGCAGTGGGTGGTAATGATTGTGAGCTGGCTTAAATTGTCCATGCTGACAGAAATCACACCCACAGACCCCACGGGTCAGTGCAGCCTTTAGTAGCATCCATGGAACATGCCAAAAGTCATGGGACATTATAACTGTTCCTGTCTCATGGCACGTGGCTTGTCAGTGTATTGTTAGTATACTTTATTCTGTTATTTAACACATATTTATTAGATGCTGATCAGTTATCAGGACTGATCAGAAAAAGAATAAAGGGGAATTTCACAGTTATATTTTTTTATTTTGCAAAATTCAGGGGTGGAGATGGTTTAGATGTCAACGAAGTCATTCAGATTGGTTTGGTATGAAATGCTCCATTGTTTAGAAACTCACTGAGTCACATTTCATTACAGTAGAGGTGATAGGAACATGGGGGTGATTTCTAAAACACAGATTTTTTTTATCTACTATCTACAACCATGAGTGAGCCTACACATGTTTTCATCTGCTCATCTGTAATGTTATTTAAGGTAAAATATAAATAAAAATACTGGAAAATCAGAAAAAACAACTTTCATTTGGATACTATAATGCCGTACATTAATCTCCATCTACTCATCCACCATAAATGCAATTTTATAAAATATTATAAATATAAAACTAATATAATACACTACAAGTCAGAGGTTTCAGAACACCCATAGTTTTTTCCTTGCTATTTAAGATCTTCAGGTCCAGTGAATAACCTGAAATGGTACAAAATCCAGAGGACTTAAACAATACAAAATTAAGTGGTAAACTGCCAGGGATTTTTTTATTTAAAAAAAGGACTTAAAACTATAAAAATAAAAAAATTAATATATATATATATATTTATAGATATAAAAATATAAATGTGCTACTTAAAAGAATCTAAGTATTAAATATATATAAAATTTTGTTTACAGAATAATTTGCATGTGTTCCTGTGTAGCTGTAATATAGTCTTCAGTATTAAATTTACAATGTAAAAAAATGCTTTATAGAAAAAAAAAAACACAATCAAAAAAGAGGTTTGTCCAAACTTTGGATTGGTACTGTATATATGTATACATACAGTATAAAAAACAGTATATATGTCAACATTTCTAATGTTCCTACTAATTGTGCCTTGTTTTTGAGATAAATGACAAAATTATCTAAATAAATGAGTGCTCTATTCATTATACAGCTACGGAAAAAAATAATGATGATGTTTTCCATTAAATATATATGATGAAATAATACATTGGTTAACAACTTACAGCTGGTCTTTAGTAATGGAAATAAACATATAAAATTAGTATTTCCAAAGCCTTTGTCTGTAGTAAAGCTGTGGTGGAACAGATGGTGTTACTGCTGTTACTTTCTACTGCAGCATTTACACACTTGCACACTTACACACAGCACATTCACACTTTCATCATAATAACTAGAAAAAGACACAGAAACACAGAGAACTCTGTAACTATAAAAAGTAGAAGTCTTTCCTTTAGAGAAATTACAGATGAAGCCAGAGAGTGGTGAGTTCTCTTTCCTACACATTTAAAAGAACTGGTACAGGAAGAGTCAGGTCTGGCTGACCCACATGGCAACACCTTTAGCTCAGCGTAGCTGAGGTCTGACAGGTGAAGTGCAGTAATAATGTAAATGATAAGAAGATAAAATAAAAAAGCAGCTTGTCTGGGTCATACAGCACTGACATAGGACAGCTAAAAATATATAAATGTTTGGATATTTTGGACCAGACACCACATAAAACATTAAAAATAAAAATGTGAGGATTTCCCCAATGCATGGCATCAGTGCAGCAACACAAGGCAGCCAAACAGTTGGAGGAAAGCACCAGATCTCCAACTCTGACACATCAGCCAACAGCTGCATGCTCTGTCCAACATCAAAATAAGAGTGATGAGAGGAGAAAAATACATTTTATGGTGGCTTACCATGCTCTCTCTCAGACTCAGTCTGCTGATGCCAAGCAGCATGACCCGAGATTTAACCTTGCGATCTTTAGGCCATTGTGTCAGTGTCTTAAAGTCTGCTGAGGTAGTAGGAGTCTTTATAATCTAGGCCTCATATAGTAATATAGTAACATTAGGCCTACAAATGTAGTATATGTAGTACAAGAGGTGTATTGCACTATACAATCTTTTACATAAGCAAACTGAAGCAAATCACAGACTGGTGAAACTACAGAATATGTACTTAACCTACTAATTTGTTTTTGTGTTAACTTATCAAACTTATCAATATCATCTTATATTTTCATATCCAGGTTACATAATCAAGATAGCTCCTGTAGTGAGGTTAAGAACAGTAAAAAAAAACACTTCTCTCAAAGTCAGGGTGTTCTGATAAAGGCTTTACCAGAAGAAGTTTAAGTTATCGAGCTTAAAGGAAAGCTGAGGTTTCCAGCGCTGAGATGATGCAAGAGCTTCTTTAGATAGTCACTTCCGCTGTAGAAGCGTTTTAGTGTGTCCACAGGTGCAGGGCGACCCCCTCCCCCAACATCACATTCATTCAGCTCAGACAACAAAAACTAACACACATTTCACACAAATGTGGAATTTGATACAAATATAAAATAGTGTGATAATGAAATCTGAAACACCAGCTCTTATATATATATATATATATGTAAGATGTCAATTTCAATGGAAATCAATTTTATGCCATTTTATGCCATTTAGACCATTTGAATGGTTCCATCATTCATAATTTTGGACATAATATAAATGGCATATTTACAGTATATATATATATATATATATATATATATATATATATATATATATATATATATATATATACTAGCCCTAACACAATAACAGTTTTTTGTGGACGATATCTCATCCCAGGAATAATTGTGATAAACAATATTATTGTATAATACCATAACAAAGCAATTATACTCTTTTAAATACAACAGCATTTTATACAATCATAATTTGGAAAATACACTTTTTTTTTCTTCACCTACTACAGAATTCCACACTGTTTGTATGGAGTCACAGTTATTGAACCACTGGTCATTTCATGACTGGCTAAAATACTGTTCAATGTTATATATGTGAACAAACATTAATAAACACAACAGACCATATCCCGATTATCAAAGATTATTGTGGTCATGTCCATTTAACTTGACATCAACTTGATAATGTAAGTATTGTGACAGGCCTAGTGTACGCAGAAACAAGCCATCATTCATTTTTGCACCAGGAGTGGCATAAAAGTTGGCATCCAAAAGCAGTGTGTAAGACTGGTGGAGGAGAACATGCCAAGATGCATGAAAACTGTGATTAAAAAACAGGGTTATTCCACCAAATATTGATTTCTGAACCCCTAAAACTTTTTTTTTGCATTATCTGAGGTCTGAAAGCTCTGCACATTTTTTTTTTTGTTATTTCAGCCATTTCTAACTTTCTGCAAATAAATGCTCTAAATGACAATTTTTTATTTATTTATATATAAAAGTTGTCTGTAGTTTATAAAACATATAAAATAACAATGTTCATTTTACTCAAACATATACCTATAAATGGTCAAATTTAGAAAAACTGAAGTGGTCTCTAATTTTTTTCAGAGCTGTATAATGTAAATAATGTTACTTAATGTTAGATAGATTAATTCTATGTTCATTGCTTATTTTCCAGAGCATTTCCATAGTTAAACGTTTGAATGGAATAGATAAGGCAGTGTTATAAATGACGTAATAAGGTGAGTTTAAACCTATCACTGTATTTTTCTATTTCCCAATAAAGTTGAGGCAGATCTGCTGGGAGGGATTTTACAGGTTTACAGCAGTGTTTCCTCTTCCCCTCTTCTCCACTATTTTTAACCGAATTCAGCGAGTTCAGCTAAATTTAGCGCAGCGCGCGCGGCTCCGCTCTTTGTGTGCGTGCGCTGTGTTTTTTTCTTCTCATTGCGTCAATGGAATCCCGAGCGTGCGTCACCCTTACGTGACGCAGAGCCACGCGATTGGACGGAGCGAGCGGGAAGGCTCTCCGAGGGTGACTCCGCCCCCACGCGGGGAAGGACGCGCCTCTGCGTCACGGCACAAGTGGAGGGGGCGATATATAGAAAAAATAGAGTAAAGAAAAAGAGGCGCACGGGGTAACGTGCGGGACAGAGCGCGAGACTGTGCGCGAGAGAGGAGGACGCGGGAGTGCGCGTGTGGATGGTTGTAGATGGTGTGGATTCAGCAGACGGACAGGACAGCCCACCCAGACTCGCACAACTGCAGCTGATGATCAGGTTAGTGACACTGCTTTACTGCTTTAACTTTCACACTGTACTACACTGTTACACCATTTAATATACACACACACACTTATATACTGAACTAAAGTACACTAACAAAGTCACACTGAGGACATATGCTAATAATAGGTAAAATATTATAGTATTAAAAAAAACACTATAAAAGTACATACTGGTAATAGTATTAATTATAAGACGCATTATAAGCCTAATGTCTAATATTGAGGTAATAGTATTTAAAACACATTTTAATCTTAGTACAGTCACATGGATGACATTATACTACTTATATTATAGTATTTAAAAAACACTATGAAAGTAAAAAGTGTGACACTGATGACATTGTGACATACTGGTAATTCTAAACTTAATGTCATAAACATATAGAGGTAGTAGTATGTAAAACACACTTTAAACCTGGGTACTGTCACATGGATAACATAGGCTAATGACTCAAGTAGAATTATTATAGTATTAAAAAAAAAAACTAAAATAAAGTAAATAGTGTGACACTGATGACATAGTGCCCTAGTGGTAATAGTATTCATTATAAGATGCATTATTAACTTAATGTCTTATGTAGAGCTAATAATATTTAACATACACTTTAATCCTTAGTATTGTCACACTGATGACATAGGCTAATGACTAGTAGTAGTAATAGTAATTAAAACACACTATGAAAGTAAATATTGTTGCACTGATGACACAGTGACTCAGGTAGTAGGATTTATTATATGATGCTTTATAAACGTAATGTCTCATGTGGAGTTAAAAGTATTTAAAACATTTTAAACCTTAGTACTGTCACACTGATGACATAGTGACTCAGGTAATAGTATTAATCATAAGAGACATTATAAACTTAATGTCACATGTAGAGGCAATATTTAACACACATTTTAAACCTTAGTTATGTCACACTGATGACATAGGCTAACATCTCAGGTAGTAGTAATAATACTTACAACACACTATGAAAGTAAATACTGTCACATGGATGACATAGGCTAATGCCTCAGGTAGAGGTATTAGTATTTAAAACAATATATAAAAGTAAATAATGTCACACTGATGACATAGTGACGGGTAATAGTATTCAAGACGCATTATTAACTTAATGTCACATATAGAGGTAATAGTATTTAAAACACACTTTAAATCTCAGTACTGTCACTCTGATGACATGGGCTAATGATTCAGGTTAAGGTAACAGTATTTAAAAAAAAACACACTATGAACTTCAGTACTGTGACACTGATGACAGGCTAATAATGACTCAGGTAGAGGTAATAATATTTAATACGCACTGTAAACTAAACTTTTTGTGCTCTAAAGACATAGTGAAACTTTATAGCATAATCAGCTTCAATAGGAATGGCGGCTAAAATTTGTTATACTACATTATGTTCATTTTTATATAAAATAAATGGGAAATTAAGTGGTAGTCAAATGCAAATCAGCAGAAATGCTGTTACTGACAACTGAGCGTCACCCAGCAGGACAGCAGTGCGTGTGCGTTTTCTAATAATCAGACAGATTAGATAAAACAGCTGCTGTAACTCACAGTGAAGGCTGCAGGGTTATGAACAGAGTGCAGAGCGTTGAAGTGAGATTTGTGCACGAGCGCTGCAGCAACAGGTGTCAGGAGGCGCGCTCGCTCAGGTCTGCATGGCTCGAGCTGTATGCAGTGTGGTGTGAAGTTAGTATGGGTGGAACTGGGTCTGTCGCTGGACCCTTGTAATGGATGGAGCTTTTAAAGCCCAGCAAACACACAACACTGTCACTACAATGTCTACTTTCTGACAATGTCACTTCTAAATTGTCTACTTCTGATAGGTTGCTACAGCGATGTTTAAAGGTTGCATATTTTTTTTGTTTCAAATGTTTTTTTTTTGTTTCCATAGGTTGCTGTTTTTTTTTTGTTAACATTACCTACTTTTTGATAACATTGCTTCAATGTTCAACACTTAACACTCATTATTAAGTAACACTGCCTTTTGTTGATAAGACTACCTTTTAACAACTTCGCAAAGTTCTATTTATGTTCTATTTTCTATATATTTTATGATAGTAAAACACAGGACATATTTAAAAGCATACTGCACTGTGTTCCACTTGTTGCAAAAGCTAATGCAATGAAAAATAGCCTAACCAACTTATTTTTGCAAAATTTATATTTTTGAAACATATTTTTATCAACTGTACATTCAGTGCATTAAAAGTGGAATGCCCAGCATTAATTCACACTAAAAATCTGCATGACTCCTGAATTGATTTTTTAAAGACATTTCTCCCTTATTATCTGTTTTTACTGTATAATTTGGAGTTTAGATAACTTTACCAATTTTTTGTCAGATGC
This sequence comes from Astyanax mexicanus, assembly GCF_023375975.1. NCBI lineage: Eukaryota > Metazoa > Chordata > Actinopteri > Characiformes > Acestrorhamphidae > Astyanax > Astyanax mexicanus. The sequence continues at coordinate 44,833,273 of NC_064420.1, read as the reverse complement.
TCTGCAGTAGAGGGCGCTGTTTTTTCAGTAGTTTAGGTTGGCATAACTGGTGTCTACCACTTGTCATTGTCCATAATGCTAACTGGGGTTTGGTTTGGTGTTTGTTTTTTTTTTGTTTTGTTTTTTACTCACTTTCATCAAATCAGATGCTTTATCTGGAGCTCTATTAGTTAGCATAATCCGTTATTGACCTCCAAAAAATATATACATAATTTTGCATGCAGAAAAAAGACATGTAATTTATATATTATATATATTCTATATTATTATTAGAACTATGATATATACTATAATTGTAAACTTCAGAAACTGCAGAAATTGATCCAAGGCTATAAGAGTGTGAATCACTCTAATTCTGATAGTCGCACTCCAGGCAGCTCCTCGTTTGATCTTCTCGTAATCCAGTCGTGACCTCTCCAGCTGGGGCGCACGTCTGAAAGTCAACTCTGAAGTGTTCACCTAAAGTTATGCAGACTCATAAGCGTGGTATAAATAGGCTGCGCTCGGGAAGCCTGCTTTCCAGGCTTTCTCAGAACCTCTTCTACTCTGAACTGGATGGAAGATGGACTTCCACTCCTGCAGTGATGAGGCCGCCATCCGTCCTGAAGCTATTTCTCAGGGTACTTGAGGTTGAGATGTTTGAAATGGCTGGAGGATCGCAGTGAGTGCAGCTTGTGCAGCTTGTGCTTGCTTTGACGGGGGATTTTTGACCCAGTAATTCAGGGACACTGTCTTAAATGCTCTCCGGGAACACTGGGTGTAGCTAACTTTATTTAGCTGAAGTCTGCAGTAAACGATCTGAAGATGTTCAGAACAGGGCTGTGTTATATGGTATAGTACACAATAAATCATGATTTATTAATTAAGCATAATTAATCTAATAAGAATTCTGAATGTGTATTTTTGAATAATTGTTTATTATATTATCTGCTTATATGCATGCTCTACATATTCTAAACCTTAGTATTTTGGTACATTATTTGCTACATCATATTATTTTTCTGTTACATTATTTATATTTTTCATTAATATTATTTGAACTGAGGTTAGATTAGGGTTTGAGCCTTGATTGATTTACAAAAAAGATTTTTTTTTCAAATTGTGCTTAATTTTTTATAAAAAAATTAATATAAAATGATGTTATTTCAAGTAATATTGTGGTGCATGTCTTTTGATCTAATGTTGTCCAGATGTTGTAGATCTTCTTGTATTAGTCCTGTCATGATAATTACATTATCAATTTATCGTACAATTTATAGACATGACCTTGATCAATTTTTACTTGGCAAAAAAGCCTGTTAATATTATCTATTATTATATTATATATTCCAGTCCCATCCAGATAGCATGAAGTATTAGCCGGAACTGGATGAGAGCATTAGGCATGCTTAATTGGACCGAATGTCCAATTAAAGTTGAAAAAAGTTGCAAAAGTGGTTGTGGCAGATAGACGCATTATACTCTGCAACCGGGGTGTTGGCACAAGCAGCTTGCATCAAAATTAGGCATAGATTCAAACAACTAGGACTGTATATTATGGCGTGAGTGATTTTTGCTTTTTGATGCCATAAAACCATAAAATGGTCTTAAAATGGCAATAATATTATTCATTATTTCAAATACAGGGGTTGGACAATGAAACTGAAACACCTGGTTTTAGACCACAATAATTTATTGTGGTGACGGACAGTTCTGGTGGAAACAGGAGAGTTGAGGTGCACATTGAATTCTGCCGTGATTTGGTCAGCCGTGGTTTTGTGTTTTTTGGATACAATCCGGGTTAGCACCCGAACATCCCTTTCAGACAGCTTCCTCTTACAGCGTCCACAGTTAATCCTGTTGGATGTGGTATCTCGCTGACATTACCTTGGATACCGTGGCTCTTGATGCATCACAAAGACTTGCTGTCTTGGTCACAGATGTGCCAGCAAGATGTGCACCAACAATTTGTCCTCTTTTGAACTCTGGTATGTCACCCATAATGTTGTGTGCATTGTAATATTTTGAGCAAAACTGTGCTCTTACCCTGCTAATTGAACCTTCACACTCTTACTGTTCTTACTGGTGCAATGTGCAATTAATGAAGATTGAACACCAGGCTGCTCCACTTTAGCCATGAAACCTCCCACACTAAAATAACAGGTGTTTCAGTTTCATAGTCCAACCCCTGTTCATTTTCCAAAAAATTAGTGTGTGCCTGAATGTAGTTAAGTGTAGATTAAACTCAATTAAATGCAAACATTTCCAAAACAATCCTATAATAACACTGATACAACTGTTGTGGTTCTGCTCTACAGAAATGACCTGTGTTCAGAGTTATAATGGAGTCCAGTCCTATGAGAGCAGCCTCTTCAAACCAGACTTTCTGATCCCCGACTTCACCTCCAGGTTGGCCATGGACATGAGTGACCCGCAAGCGCAGTTTTCCCAGCCCCCCTCCCTGCCAGCCATCACCTCTCTGGTTGGAGGCTACGGGAGTGAGTTTGATTCCTACTCCTGCCAGATCTCCACTCCTGCTGCCTCCACCTGCCCTGGTGCCTCTTCAGAACAGGACCCTTTTAAGGTGGACGACGTCCCGCTGTACAGCTGCTACCCCGGCACGTTTACCTTTAGCTATATGGATGACGTGCTCACGTCCAGCGGCTCTAACTGTTTCGGCAGCCCAGCATCAGCCCCGTCACCCTCAACACCTGGCTACCAGCCGGTGCCAGCCTGGGACGGAGTCTTCGGGCCTTGCTCTCCGGACCCAGGCTGCTGGGGCTCGGAGAAGACGCCTCTCCACCAGAACCCTTCTTTCTTCACGTTTGGGCCCGTAACAGGGGGTGACATGTCTCCACTCGGGCATCTGCATTCTCAGCTCCCTGATCAGGACCCATTCTGTCACAGCCCCCAGAGCAGCTTCAGTCCCCTTGGGCTGGATCACGGAAGCAAGGACGGCTCCAACTTGGTGGACAATCAGGTGTCGCCCAAAGCCAAGAGCCCAACTGGAAATGAAGGGTGCTGCGCGGTGTGTGGGGACAACGCCTCCTGCCAGCACTATGGTGTTCGTACATGTGAAGGCTGTAAAGGCTTCTTTAAGGTGAGTACAAGAGTTAAATAAATAACTTATAGTAGTAATGGTTATAGCTAAATGTCCCTTGGTTGACCATGTGAAATTGAAAGTGCATGCACTTGTGTTTTAGCGCACGGTTCAGAAAAACGCCAAATACGTGTGTCTGGCCAACAAAGACTGCCCAGTGGACAAACGACGGCGGAACAGATGCCAGTTCTGCCGGTTTCAGAAGTGCCTGGCAGTAGGAATGGTGAAGGAAGGTGAGAAAATCTATGTTTGTCATAATGTTATGCTTGATCAGTGTATATAAAACAGATTACTTAAATAATAAAAAATAACAAGTAATTACACTGACATGCCACAAAACGTCATGGTCCAGGAAGAACTGTGGAAGCACTGTGTCCCATGACTTTTGCCACATCTCATATAAGCTAAATAACACTGCACCTACAGTAACCGCAGGATATATGTGTGTAGTGTCTCTTGCATTGGTTAAATGCAGATGTGAGCTCTGCACGGTCAATTCTAACCAGATGCAACCAGTCATGTTCATTAATGCCTTCTATGGCCCCCTTTATCAGACCTCGCTCCAACTCCAATAATTGCAGGTGGTCAGTTGGGCTTCATTCACAAGATAACACCTCACTTATCCACTTATACATATTTTGGTTTTAGATTTTAAGCCGTCACTCGGGGTAACAATTCACAATCAGTTTACATTCTGCTGTCCCATGACTTTTGGCATTCAAGAATCAAGATTTTATTGTCGTGTGTCACAGAAAAAAAATTGAGTTTCTTCGTACAATGAAATTCTTTCTTTGCTCCGTTGCTCCAAGTACGCCACATAAAGTTAAATATATAAACTTGTGTTAAATTTACATCCAGGATGGAAGTATGTACATGATAACAGTAGTGTGTTATGGATATTATTTACAAGTAAGCACATGATTATTTACAGCAGAGGAATATGAAAAAAGTGCAAAAATTTAGTAGTGCAATAACAAAAATTATACCACTTTCATTGATTATTTAATGTATGTCAAATAATATGTACGTTATTAAAATATATATATATTTTTGGTTGGGTCTCTTCAGTTGTAAGAACAGACAGTCTGAAGGGCAGAAGGGGTCGTCTTCCCTCCAAACCAAAACCACTCCAAGAATCAGCACCTGCTGCCGCTCCCGTGAACATCGTCACCTCTCTTGTGACGGCTCACATGGACTCAGACCCAGCCCTGGATAAACTGGACTATTCTAAGGTCAGCCCTGTTTGATTTATTATATAAGAAACTGATATGGAAATCATGGGTCAAAGCTAATGTATGAAAAGTTAATAGTTAATGTACAGTATATATCTGTTGATTATGATACATAAACAAAGTGTTTAAATTGGATCAGCATTACAGAGAAACATAACACTTACATTTAAGGTGAAAAGATAAAATCCAGGTATTGCGTCCAGGAGTCAGTGTAAGCTAGATTTCATCATCTGCCCACCCCTAATAATAGTGATGTGTAATCAATAAATTAGCACACACATATATATATATATATATATATATATATATATATATATATATATATATATATATATATATATATATATATATATATTTATTTATTTATTTATTTTTTTTTAACAATAGAACCATAATAAAGACTGTATGGTTACATAGTTTACACACTGTTGTCTGTCAGAAACAACACACTTTTGTACTTCTAATCATGTGTAGACACATAAACAGCTCTGGAAAAAAAAACAGACCACTTAAAAATTATGAGTTTCTTTGATTTTACCAAATTAAAAACCTCTGGAATATAATCAAGAGGAAGATGGCTGATCACAAGGCATCAAACCAAGCTGAACTGCTTGAATTTGTGCACCAGGAGTAAAGGCATAAAGTTATCCAAAAGCAGTGTGTAAGACTGGTGGAGGAGAACATGCCAAGATGCATTAAAAAATGGTTAAACTCTTAAAACTTTATGAATTTGAAACTTTTTATTTCAGCCATTTCTCATTTTCTGCAAAAAAAAAAAGCTCTAAATGACAATATTTCTATTTGGAATTTGGGATTTCTATAGTTTATAGAAAAAAACAACAATGTTAATTTTATTCAAACATATAACTATAAACAGCAAAATCAGAGAAACTGATTCAGAAACTGAAGTGGTCTCTTATTTTTCCTACAGGGCTGTATATTCAAATTAAAATAACAACTATAGTTTATATAGTTGCCATTGGCTGTTTCTTTTCTATTGGCTTTTGGCACAATCTTTTTGCATACTGGGTGTGTCCCTCAGTGTCTCACACTCAATATCAGTGTGTAGTGATAGCTCTGTGTTGGGTGACACACTGATGCTGCATTGTTTACTATATACAGGGTTCACTCACTTTTTAATCAATACATTTCCATGACTTTTTCATGACTTTTCCAGGCCTTCAGGGCAAATTACTGAATTAACTCTGAGATGCCGTATGTGTTAGCTCAAAATAGATTTACTCCATAGATAAACTGAAACACAAAGATTTGTAGAACAAATTTCTAATTTTCTATGAGTATTTTAAATCTATATTTTACTTAATGAAATGAGAAAGACTAAATACAAAACCTGACAATAACATTCAATGTATTGTGAATTATTGTGCAAAGCAATTGATATAACAAAAAAAACATAAATTAATTAAATTACCCTACAATCTAGGTGTAATAACTGAAAGTTTTAAGACTAACTAACTTAAATGATTTAAGTAAATTCAACTTATCCAGGCTTACTGTTTACATTAATTATCACACTTCTAATTATGGCGCACTATTCTTAACACACTATTTATCATGCTAGTGTGCAGCCAACATTAGGAGCAGCCATCTCATTAACGCATGTGTTGCAAGTTGACGTATTACATAGCCCAGCATCCAGTGTCATCAACAAACAATATGCACTGGATTATCTGTCTGTATGTCTGTCTGTCCTAGATCATGTCGCTGTGTGCTAAATGTGCTGATTATATTTTTGTCTTTTCTCTCCAGTATCAGGAAACAGTGGCTAGTCTGTCTGAGAAGGAGAATGCTAACGACATCCAGCAGTTCTACGACCTGCTGACGGGCTCTATGACGGTGATCAGAAAGTGGGCGGAGAGTATCCCAGGATTCAATGCCTTCTGTAAGGAGGACCAAGACCTGCTCTTGGAATCAGCCTTCGTCGAGCTCTTCATATTACGGCTCGCTTACAGGTACGATCTAAATTCTAACATAACAACTGGGTATGAATTACATATGATATTGCCATGAGGTGAAAACGAAATGAAAGGGCAGACTCTACAGATTCAGGAAATGTTTGATAATTGTAACAAAAATATGAATAGAAACATTAAAACACATCAACCCTAGAAGGTTAATATAGCATTAGGAGTCTTGTCCAATTACTACTGCATTCTTTCTAATCTGATGTAATCTTCTAGATAGAGGACAGTTGCATTATCCAACAAACCTGAATTAAAAATTGTTGCTGCTGTATAGTTCTTATAGATTTCCTTTTTAATGTTCTTTTTAAAGATCAAACCCAGAGACAGATGAGCTGATCTTCTGTAACGGGGTGGTTCTTCACCGCATGCAGTGTGTGCGGGGATTCGGTGACTGGATTGATTCCATCATGGAATTCTCCCAGAATTTGCATCGCATGAACCTCGATGTGGCTTCATTCTCCTGTCTCGCCACGCTGGTCATCATTACAGGTGAGTTTTTGCCTCTACTCTACTTTACAGTTTGACGTTCAAGGCAAAAACATTTTTAGACAGAGCCTAAAGGAGGTCAAAGGGAAAAAGTGGGATATAGGAGGAAAAGAGGGGGATCAGGAAATGAGGTTAGTAGTTAGTTTGTTAGAGGTTTTAGGAGAGTAGGTGCCCTTTGAAGAGCTCTGTCTTCAATAGTTTCTTAAAGGTAGTGAGTGGCAATACTGCTCTGGAAGTGGAAGGTAGTTTGTTCCACCATTGGGGAACTACTGTATGAGAACAGTCTGGATTGCTTTTTTGTGAATGTACACACACATGGCTTGTCTAGCCCCAGTAGATAAGTATTGCCAATAGTATAACTGACTGTGGAGCAGATAAACCTGAACCAGACGCTGGGATACAGGGGTATACAGATGGCATTTCCTTCCTATATCACTCCTAATGTGATGCTGGTCAGCTGATGTATCAGCTGTTTTTACATGCATCTAGTCTTAACCCTCCTAATGTTAGGGTTAGCATTACTAGCGATGGGGGGAGTTCATATAAATGGAGATTAAATAATGGGCCTACCAAATTAGGTAGAAAATCAGGTAAAACATGAAAAAAATGCTGAATTGAATAATGCTGTATTTAAAATGCTGAATTCATTCTTTTGCAGATCGCCACGGCCTGAAAGAACCCAAGCGAGTGGAGGACTTCCAGAACAGTCTAATCCCGTGCCTCAAAGACCATGTCGCTGCAAGTGCCTCGGAAGCGGCTCGGCCAAACTACCTGTCTCGTCTGCTGGGAAAACTGCCTGAGCTCAGAACACTGTGCACTCAGGGCCTTCAGCGCATCTTCTACCTTAAACTGGAAGACCTCGTCCCACCTCCTCCAATCGTAGACAAGATCTTCATGGATATCTTGCCTTTCTAAAAGTGGCTGGGATGTTACAAACCGAGACAGCTGAAAGTCTTGGTCTCAATGTGAAGCACAGTGAGCAATAGTTTGGGAGCATTTGGAGGCTTTTTGTTGAAGAATGGAGATGTCTGCTATTGTTTTCTGCTATTTTTTTGGAATTAATTTTTAATGGACGATGGTGGTACACCACTGCTTGAACTCGTAACGAGTGAAATGACCTTCTTGGAGACGTCTGGAAGGTCTTACAGCAGCAGCAGCAGCAGCATTGAAAATGCTCCTATATTGCAAACTTCTGGACATTTACGTTTACACACTGTAAACCATCCATAGCATTTTTGTGGTGTCCGAGCAGCTTATGCAGAAGACGAATCATAATCTTCATCATATCTTTACGCTTAAACAGTATTACAGCTTTGTCTATTCCAGGTACGTGGTATTACACGTTTCTGACGTCCAGAGACAGAAAACCGACGGTGCTTAAAAACACAAAAACACACCCGTGGCTTATTAGACGTTGTAAAGAGGCTATGGACCAAAATGGACATTGTTTACTTGGATGTGCATAATTACGAAAAACAAAGCCTTAACTATACTTAAATCACACCAATGCCTCAGAGATTAATACCTGCTAAAATGACTTATTCAAAATGCAGTATTGCACTCGCCTGCTGAAGAGAAAAAAAAAAGCAGAGACTCGTCACTGAAGATGACCTAGTGACATTCACTCCATGACAATCTGGCATGACTACCCACCAAGTTTCATTCATGTCCTTCTTATTTACCACAGAACATGCTACAAAACCCACTTCTGCCATTAAAAATTCAGGTTAGCCCTACAGTGCCAAAAATATGGGCTCTATTAAAAATTGGCGTTCTCTTTTCAATGCACCTTTTAGATATCTGTAAAAATAAAAAAATAAAAATTTTGTAACAGGTTTTGAGGTTTTGATCGTGCCTATACTGTACATTTCCATCAAATAGCTTCTGAGGGCATCTGGTGAACGTTTGACAGCGCAGCTACTTTACAGGCCCCCGAGTGCAGCTTCTCACAAGCATCTTACACGAAGTCTCTGAGTATTATCTCTGACTGATATTTGTCTGAATTTGTTTAACGTGCCAGACTTTAGAGTATACACATTTGTTTGTACTGTATGTATAGAGATGGATTTATATATTCTATATATTTTGTCTTCATAAGAAGAAAAAGAGGAAGAAGAATAAGAAAAAGAAGAAGAAGGGTTAAAGCTTTGGGCATTATGGTGTTTTTGATATTTTTGATATTCTTAGATATTGTTAAATTACCAATGATCTTTGAGTGCCAATGTTCTTCAGCATTATACAAATAATCAGATCAGATTCATGTTTTTGGTCTTTTATTACACCCTGCACACAAAATGAAGAGTAAATTAGAAAACATGTGTATGTGGTAATTTGTTCTCTGAGATATGACCAGAGGTGTGCCGGCAGCTCTGCTCAAAGATTTCTAATAAAAATTAAAGTAAAACCCAAACGTTCTGGACTGATGATGCATTTTGTTCAGTTCTGTTTTTTTTTGGCATGTGGTTCCTCACGTACAGAGCAGGTGAGCAATAGTGGCTTTTTTTACAGTTACAGTATTACAGTATCCAGTTACAGTATTTCTTCTGCTTTCTTTTGTTAGAGAGACAATACTGCGTTTATCCCAGTGAAAGGATGAGTCTATCACTTACTACAGGTATACCTTCAGTCCTGTAGACGCCCATAATATAACCAAGAATATGCTGTGAGGATTCTGGTGCTCTTCTCTTGACTTAATCATTGAATCCATTTAGCCTAGGGGTCGGAATACATCATTGTCGTGATATATTGTATTTATATATATATTTATATATATATATATATATATATATATATATATATATATATATATATATATATATATATATCACTTTTGTTCGTGATACACTTGATGTGGCATCAAATATGGATTTTTTTTAACTACTTAATACACCCCCAATTTAGTTCAATTACTGCTTCATTATTTCACATGGTGGCAATAATCTAATGAGTAGGGTAAACCTGTAGTAAAGAATATTTTTGTCAAATTCTGTGAAATATATCAGAAGAATCACGGTATCATGATATTTGTTATTGTGGGCAATTAAGAATCATATCATGATAATTTAGTGTCTCATTCTATTGGCAAGTAATTCAATTTCAAGTAATTACATTATTACATGAATTAGATTATATATGAATTGCAGATACACTGTAAGCCTATATAAGTCGAATTTATTTAAATAATTGTATTGTTTTTTTAAAGTAATGTTTACTGAAAACATGAGCTAATTAGAGTTAACACCTTTAGTTATTATGCCTAAATTTATCTTTAATTTTTATTTAGTATATAGACTTCATTTGAGTTTGATTGAAGAAAATTCAGGTTAGACTTACAGTGCCAAATATGGCCTAAATCTATGCATATCTGAAAAATAATTAAAGTGTTTTTTTCTCCAATTGTGCAGCTTTGTCACAGATTTTGATAAAGCCTATACTGTACATTTCAGTCAAATGGCTTCTGAAGGCATTTAATTTAACATTTAACAGTGCAGCTACTTTACAGTCACCCGGTGCAGCCTCTTACAAGCAGCTTACTCAAAGTTTATTATCAGCGTATTATCACTGACTGATATTTAAGAAAATATGTATTTCAAATACTCAGAAAAATAGATGAAGAAAGAAATTGCTATAGGGTAAACAGTGCAGCGACACAGATTTAGCCAACACAGATTTGGCATCTCAAAAAATGATGCTTGTTCTTACAGCCTACAACATAGAGACCAGGCAGTAAATCATAATATATGATCTACAGATACAGTTGCAAAAAAAAAGTATGTGAACCCTTTGGGATTACTTGGATTTCTGCATAAATTGGTCATTAAATGTGCTCTGATCTTCATCTAAGTCACAACAATAGTCTGCTTAAACTAATAGTGTAGATACTAGTTTTCCTAAGGTAGCCTTGGGGTACACAATGATAGTGAGTGATAGAAACTGGGGGACACACCCATTATGAAAATATTGTTCTAAACACCAATAGAATAGAAGTGATCAATAGCAACAGACTAAATTCAGTTACTATAAGTTCATTTAACTCAAATATCTCTGTTTATAATGTACAGTATATGTGGCCACAAATGTTCATCTAATTTAAAATAGTTGAGTGATGTTTGAAAATATCAATTTTACATTAAAAGAGTTTATTTGAAAAGTGTGGGTGCTAAAGTGCTACTCTACCTGCTACTGAGTGAGACCACAACACTTTTTTAAACATTTCAATCATTTTACAACACATTCGTTGACAAACTGAAGATCCTCTGCACATCTTTGCAACTTTGCACCTATAGATGAAGTTGATAGCATGATGTTCTCTGAGTCACTGAATGTGCTAGAGAGGTGTGTGTGTGTGTGTGTGTGTGTGTGTGTGTGTGTGTGTGTGCAGTGTTTCGGTAGTTGGGAAGATGATCTGCAGCCTGCAGCCGCCCTTCCCTCCCCCACTGTGTGCCCGTAAGAGAGGAACACTCCTCTTATCAGGTTTCACCAGCTGATTTCATCATCAGGTTGTAAGACTGGCTTTGACTTTGAGGCACAGGGGCTCCCAGCATGTTCTACACCTTCTAACGAGGGCAGATTACCAACCTGGAACCACACAGACCTCGGCTTACATGTTCAGTTTCAATGTTTAAATTTCTGGTGTTAATATATTAACACAGTAAAGAGACATCTGTTGGGTTTCACTCGGTAGACCTTTAATCTTCATGCTTAACTCTGACCCAGTGTTAATTATGATTTCCTCCATCTCTCCTCTTACTTATTCCTCAGTGCAAAAACTCATTGTCAGGGAGGCAGCATTAAGACCTCAATCCTGAATTTCTCCTTTAACATCAAAAATTTGGGAGACTCCCAGAACTACCGTGAGAGGTGGGATCTCTGTCAGTGACCCCACGCTTCTCCTGCTTTTATAGGCTAGTATTTAGGTAAGAATCATTTAACCCTTGTGTGGTGTTTTTATTTTTCATCAAATGATGCTAAAAAAATATTTTTTCTAATTCAAACTCATTGGCATTGGCTCATTTTTTTTTTATGAAAAACATATATCAAAACACATTTTCGATAAACACACACTGTACATCCCCCCCCTTACATTTATATTACATACAGTATGTTTGGCCAAGAGCTAATAAACATTGCTTCATTTGTAAATTTGAAACTAAACAAATTTTCTAATCATATCTTGAGTTTAATTCATTTTCTTTTACATTTTATTAAAAAACTAAAAAAAAAAAAAGAGTAGCACTTTTGGAAAAAAAATGTAACATAAGAAAGGTAAAGGGCAAATATTAACCATGTAAGCTGTTTATATTGCTTGCAATTTAGGTGAAGCAAGCATGTGTAAAGCATTTTAATGTAAAATTGCTTAATTTAGCTAAATTAAATACAAGTAACAAAGTAAACGAATAACAAAAATATAAACACCACACAAGGGTTAAATATATGAATTCTGGACCATTAATCTGTACATTTATTTTATATTTTACTTGGTTTATCATTACAGGTAATACAGCCATGTTTAGCCTTCTTAGACATAATTTAGCTGTGTTTTCAACGTGATCTGTGAAAGTCTAAAGCTAAAATGTGGTCTTGTTTAGCTCGTTGGTTAGTTACTAACTAACTAACATTTGACTAGACTGGCTTGTAATATGAAAAGGTCAATGTAAAATTAACCCTGCAGAACAGATACAGTATATTATCTTTTTGGTTCCTTGATTGACATAGTGTTAGCTTACATTAAAGCTGAAGGTATTGTTAAATTAGTAAGTTAGTACATAGCTGTTTTCTAAAATTGATTGTCTATGTGCTCTATGTTATTCTACACAGATTTCTCTACTGAAAACTATTTATTTGAATGAGTAAAGCGCTTCTGTTCATTTACAACAAGCTTAGACTTCTAATATTTTGTCTTAGAGTGAGTTGTAAGTGAAGTTTCGGTTTCAGTTAGAGGCTAATGCTGCTCCAGCCTTAGTGCTGGAGAAACTTTACTAAAAACTTGCCCTTATAACTGCTCCTTAATATCTGACTGGTAGAATTCATACATTAAACACTCCGCATTATAAGGCACACTGTCAATATTGGAGAGAAATAAAGGATTTAAAGTGAGCCTTAATTTGATACCTTGGCATTTTAAACAACATCAAAATGCCTTATCATGTTAGTCATGTAACAAATCAAATCAAAGTACAGGTGTACAAATGAGTGAAAAACTTGGGTGCATGACCCCATTTTATATGTGCATACAGGACAGTTTAATGCTTAAAGAGTTAAACATGTACACTATACTTCTTTATTTGTAAAACTATAATATATAATCTAAACTATATTATATTTATTTGTACAACTATATACTAGTGTTAAGAACTGGTATATAGCACTGGTTAGTGTTGACCAGTGTAATATTTTAATTTAACCTCTATACAAACATTTTGAATGAACTCTATGAGAGTGATTTGGAAGTGCTAACACTTTAAAAAATGTTATAATAACACTCCAGGGAGTGGACTCATAGACACAGATAACTCTAATAGTTATTTTTACATAAACTGATTGGTCTTGTTCATATTTGTCGTTCGTTTCCTTAAAACAAGCAGACCACCTCCAGAGGCTGACCCAGTCACGCAGCGCAGCGCGGTGTCGCATGTCCCCTCGGGAACATGAAATTCTGTGGCCTAATTTTGGGCCACTGTAATTTGCGCCCATGACACCACACCTGATGAGGGTAGCCTGTGACTGTGACACATGTTCTGAATGTCATCTATAAAGGAACTGCAGTCTTCACGGTGTGCATTCAGTACAGGGCAGGGACTTTGGGGGTTCAGGGAGGACCCCCGAATGTCACAGGGGAGTTGGGGGTTAGAACTGGTTATGCAAAACACTCTGACGTCTTGGTTTCATAACATGAGTCAAAGTGTTGACTACGATGTTATGAAGGAAGCTGTACCATTCAGAAGAGCTGAAGGTTTAAGCAACCAAAAATCAGTAAATATTGGCAGAGAATGGAAAATGCAAGAAAAAAATACCTCAGGAAAAATATATATATTTTTTATTTGATTGCAGACAGTATGAACCAAATAAATGTCATGTTTTGTAGGTGCAACCTTATTAAATTAATTGCAATACATTCCAAAATATATATTTACTACTTTGTAATGTGGTCAGGTCCTTCTTAAACAGTCATGCTTTCTAATGTGTGCAGCATGTGATTTTTTAAATATAAATTTTATTTCTAATTTTCTCCCCAATTTATGTGGTCAATTATCCCACCCATTCACCTGCAAGCCTACTGTATATCCTATCCCCCATTACTAGTGATGCCTCAACACAAGAAGGGTGAAGACTAGCACATGCCTCCTCCGACACATGTGAAGCCAATCACCCCCAGTAGCCAAATCACTCGGAGGAAAGCGCAGCGACTCGGTTCTGATACATCAGCTCACAGATGCAGCCTTGTGCTGATCCACATCACCCTTAAGAGTGATGAGGGGAAAGAGCACCATCTACCCACCCAGAGAGAGCAAGACCGGCAGCTGATGGCAAGCTGCATGAACGGGAATGAAACCAGCAATCACTCGATCACAGTGGCACCGCTGGGCCACTCAGCACTGCCACTGTGATTGAGAGATTGCTGGTTTCATTCCCGTTCATGCAGCTTGCATCAGCTGCCGGAGCCCTGAGAGAGCACAATTGGTCTTGCTATACTATACTATATGTTGCTCCTGACTTTTCTACATTAATGAGTATGAACCCAAGATATTTAATGTTTTGTTTGGTAAACTAAAATGTATTTGTTAATGTGCATTCATTCCTGCCTTTCTGACCTGAAATACATTCCAAAAAAGATGGGAAAAGGCAAGTAATGGCTAGTAATGAAGTTAATAATACAAAACTTGATAACTGAACATGATTTCAAATATGTCACCATATATTAATGTCACCAATTGATAGTATATTAGAATGGATTTAGTAGGGAATTAGAAGGGATCTAATTCTTTTTCTACAGCACATATTATCAGTAAACTATTTTAAGAATTAGGAGTATTTTTTAGTGTATAAAGGGTAAAGGTACAAGCCTTATCTGAGCACCCTATGATCTTTGGTCCCTCAGTAGCACTGCATTAAGGATAATCCCTTTTGGCAAACCTTTGTCAAGCAATACAATACAGAGTTACATTCACAACAGCCATTCAGAGCTTTACAGTGCAGAACAGAAGCCCTATATTAACCGTGCCCAGAAGCGGAGTTGTCTAATCTGGGCTTGGAGACATCTGGGATGGACCATCACACAGTGGAAATGTATTGCGTTTCAATTTTGCGTTTCAAAAAATCATGAACTTGAAAGTATCCAGTCACGACTCACGCAGTGGGCAGTTTGAACTGGTTCCTAAACTTGAGACGCTGCTGCTCTTTGGCTCGGAGCTGTTGTCCTTTGTGAATATGAATCAGTGAGAGTTTCCACCCTCTGCTTTTGTAAGAGGCTTGAAGGGACAGATGGGGAGTGACAGAGGAAATCCTACGGTGGGTATTTATAGCTCATCATTGTGGTTCAGTAACTTGATCTGTCGCCTTCATGAAGTAACAGACCACGACTCCCACAGGCAAAGATGCTCATGCCCATCCATACAGATTAAACACCGGGGACATCAACAATGAATCGGTCCCACTTTATAATAAGTGTCTCTCATTAACAATTACAATTCATGTAATTACATAGGGCTGGGCGATATTGTATATATATATGATATATATATTGATATTTATTAATTCTTCATTTTTACATCTTACATTTTTTTATTTTTTATTTTTATTCATAAACAATTTATAGTGATGCACTGTTGCTTTTGTTTCCTATTAATTTAATTTTAAACGTTTTATTTAGAAAGCATCCCCCTTTAAACTTTGTGCAGCTTTAATATTAAAACCCCTTAGCAGGTCAGGATTTTTGTAAATTGTCTGCCTGATATTACACCACTAATCTTAAGGATTTCTATCCAAGCATTACATAAAAAGGCTTCATGTTTATAAGAAACATTGCTGAAAAGCATAATTGTAATTGTAATAGAAAATATGAAAAAATATTTAAGTAAATATGCTTATTTAAAAATATAATGAATAAAATAATAAAACTGTCTCTTTCCTGAACTTAATATTTTCCTGAATACAAATCCAACAGTTTATGTCTCCAAACCTCTAGATTGTCTAGTTTTTATGTCTATTTTCAAACCTGCAGAATTTGGGTTGATTCCTTTTACTGATCTGGAATTATTAAGTGAAGTAGAGAGAGAAAACAGGCAGCTTCTCTAAGTGTCCTGTAGGAGATTTCAAACTCCTCAAACGTTCAGAATGTAAATAAGTTATTTTACTGCAGAAAAAAGGCTTTTGTATCACCTACACCACCTGTAGCACGTATATGGAACAAGGCATTTTAAGGGGTGCAAACATAACCTCCTTGTATTTCAGGTAAGGAAAAGTGTAAAATATGAAAATCCCTGCCACACAAAATAGTTCTTCACATGTTTTTGACAGAATCAAATGTCTATCTGCTGAGATTTATTCTCTAAAGACGTATCAATCAAATTAAAATAGTAATTCAATTAATAGTATCTCATTGTTGTGTAACTGCTACTGGCTGCTAAATTTCCTTCGGGATCAATAAAGTATCTCTCTATCTCTCTATCTCTATCTATCTATCTATCTATCTATCTATCAAATTAATCTGATTAACCTCCCAGCCCAATAATGACAGTTAAGCTACTGGTGAAGTATGCATTGTTACAGACTGATTACAGTTATACAGGTTATGTCATATGTCATATCCCTAACTACATACCAGACAAGATCTGCTGAAGAAATAAATGAATACACATCTCTTTAAACACACTACTACATGTCTACATGTTAAAAAGAACACTTTGCACAGATCGAAGCGTGCAAAAGGCATGCACCAATTCTCTTAAATAATCA
The DNA here is from genome assembly GCF_023375975.1 of Astyanax mexicanus. NCBI lineage: Eukaryota > Metazoa > Chordata > Actinopteri > Characiformes > Acestrorhamphidae > Astyanax > Astyanax mexicanus. The sequence goes on along the minus strand of NC_064420.1, from coordinate 44,816,537 downwards.
TGGGGGTGTTTTGGACAAAAATCACACTTAATTTAATTAAATAATAAAATACAGCTCTGGAACAATTAAGAGACCACTTCAGTTTCTGAATCAGTTTCTCTGATTTTCCTATTTATAGGTTTATGTTTGAGTAAAATGAAAATTTTTTCTATTCTATTTTTTATTTTTATTCTATAAACTACAGACAACATTTCTCCCAAATTCTAAATAAAAATATTGTCATTTAGAGCATTTATTTGCAGAAAATGAAAAAAGCAAGACTATATTCATAACATTTTAAGAGCTCAGAAATCAATATTTGGTGGAATAACCCAGGTTTTTTTATCAGTTTCCATGCATCCTGGCATGTTCTCCTCCACCACTCTTACACACTGCTTTTGGATAACTTTATGCCTTTACTCCTGGTGCAAAAAATTTAAGCAGTTCAGCTTGGTTTGATGCCTTGTGATCATCCATCTTCCTCTTGATTATATTCCAGAGGTTTTTAATTTGGTAAAATCAAAGGAACTCATAATGTTTAAGTGGTTCCTTATTTTGTTTTCCAAAGCTGTATTTTGTAACCAGTACCATATTGCTCATTCTTACGATAAATGATTGTTTATGTGGCTTCGATGTTTAGGAACTCAAAACTCAAAAGTACCAGCCTCTCTCTATCTGTCACCGACTTACAGTACATGTTGAACTCTTAGACGTGGGGACTTGTTATGAAATCGTCTGTCCAGTACAGCAACCTAATAAGAGCATCTGAAGGACATGGCAGCTCTCTAATAAAAAAAATACCGTAGCTCATCCAGAAGGAGTAACTGGATAAAGTCACTATCACTCCGATTACAGCTGTTATGTGAATGCAATGTTCAAAAATAAACCTGCAGCTTCCAGGACAGGCCTGGGCTGTGAGGGCTGGAGAAGCATGGGTGTGAATACACAGGGCGTGCAGGATACAAAAAGAGCATTTGCCATCTAAAAATTGGGGTAGAGAGGGAGCTTTTGATGCCCACCCTCAAATAGGCCTACTCAGACACCCTCAACTTTGGCGAACGTGAGAGGATGAGAATTCTGGGATAATTAAAGAGAGTGACAGCAGGGCTCAGGTTGCAGGGCCACAAGTTTTGGCCCAGGGCCTAAAACTTGTCCATGGCTGCACTGCCAGACAGCCCAGGCATTCAGAGGGACAGCCAGACAACCAACACACCAACACACAGGTGCTGCTCACGTGATCACCTTCACGCTTCATGGCCCAAAAGGGACTTTCTGCATTGTTGCCAAATTGGTTCTTCAGAATCTCATTGTGCGACTATTTAAAACTGTTAAAACCTGTTCAGCGTGAACCCACACAAACTATGGGATACACCCTGCATCTCAATCCGGACAGTATGCACTATTTTATTTTTACACTATGCAAACACACACACACATTCTGCAGTATTTATATATATATACATATATACATACAGTACAGGCCAAAAGTTGATGTGGACACACATCTTTTTCTATGCATTTTCATTATTTTCATGACTATTTACATTATAGATTCTCACTGAAGGCATGAAAACTATGAATGAACATGTGGAGTTATTTACTTACAAGAAAAGGTCAAATAACTAAGAAATATATATATTCTAATTTCCTTTGCACTGCTTTGCACACTCTTGGCATTCTCTCATTGAGCTGAAATGGTTTTCCAACAGTCTTGAAGGAAGGAGTTCCCAGAGGTGTTTATTAGCACTTGTTGCTCCTTTGCCTTCTTCACTCTGTGCTCCAGCTCACCCCAAACCATCTGGATTGGGTTCAGGTCCGGTGACTGTGGAGGTTCAGCTCATTTTTTGTTAAGTACATAAAGAAACTCCACTTTTGTTCATTCATAGTTTTGATGCCTTCAGTGAGAATCTACAATGTAAATAATCATGAAAACGAAGAAAACGCACTGAAAAAGATATATATATATATATATAGTACCAGTCAAAAGTTTAGACACAATTAAGTGTTTTTTTCCCTTACTTTAAAATGGTCTGCATTGTACATTAATACTAAAGTCATCCAAACTATGAATAAAAACATATGGAATTATTTATTAAACAAAGAATTGTTTGCTGTGCTGAACCTGTCAAAAATTAATGACTTTAATTTCTTGCCTCTTTATGTGTTTGAGAGCATCAGTTTTAAAGTTTTGAATTTTATGCTCTATTTGAGTAATGTTCTAATCCATATCATGAGAAGCAAGAACTACTCAACTAAGTAAATAAAAAAAATACTTTAAGAAATTAAGATTTCAAGATCTTTCAAAAGCATCCTCAAGTGCAGTCACCGCAAAGACTATCAAAAGCATTATAATGATGATAAAACTGGCACTCATTAGGTCCGCCCCAGGAAAGGAAGACTAAGAGTTTCCTCTGTTGTACAGGATACGCTCCCCAGATAAGAGCACCTCAATCTCACGGAGTATATTTTGGTTTGTTTAACACTTTCAAGTTACTACATGGTTCCTTTATAGTCTGGGTGATTCAGTATTAATTTGCAGGAAAATGTAGGAAAAAAAGAATAAAACATTGAATAAGAATGTGTGTTCATACTTTTGACTGGTAATGTAGGTTATTATCAGAATAATGTGTATTTCAGCCCTTAAAATGTGACTCATTCTTTGACTATTTATTATATTCATAAGACTTCAGGCAACACCGAAATCATATTTTCGCAGTTTAATCACGTTATATTTTCACTTGCATGCACTAAGGTGTCCACCCTGTTATGGCAAGCTGCATGACAAGAGTGGACAAAAACTGCTTACAATGTACTGGAAAATATTTAACCCTTTCAGACCTGAATTATTTCAAGTGATGCAAAAAAAGTAAGAATGCTGTTTTCTGTCTGTAATGCACAGAAAATAAGACTTCTACTATAAAGTCTATATAGTAAATAAATCCAATTAACTATAGTGTTTGTTGTGTAATGTTTGTTTTGTATCTTGACCCTTTTTATTTCATTAACCAGCCCTAAAAAGTAAAAAAAAAAAACATGATTAAAAAGTGTCCTTAATTATTTTTTCTCTGTTTTAATAATTAAGTGTCCTTAATTATTTTTTCTCTGTTTTAATAATTAAGTGTCCTTAATTATTTTTTCTCTCTTTTTTTAGTGTTTTGCAGATGGGGCCAAGCTAACTCTACAGTTTTAAACTTGTTAATTGGCTGGTTCAAAGTCTATTCTGATGGGCATGTCTCAAATAATGTTTTGTGCAACAACAATGTAAAAATAAATCATGGATGCAGGTTCTAAAAGGATTAAAGTAAATATTTTATTTCTCGATATGTGTAACAAGGTGTTCATACAGAATAAATGGTGAAAAATGTTCGCTACACAGTGTTTGTATGGAATTTAAACCACTATACTGCAACACAATAGGCACATTATATTGATAGACAGTGGTTGGTGTATTCTTACACTATGCAAATTGTTACTGTACTATGTTTTCCGCTATGCAGTATACAGGATTCTACCAAAAGTACTAAGCTTAAACAGTGTGTCCTACACTCCTACACTGGCTAGTGTACACGGAGTACAAACACTATGGAACATTACGCACTGATAAAATGTACAGATCAAAGTAGCAAAAGTATTACACCCAGTTTGGTCCTGTACCCTCGTAATGCCTTCTAAATGAAAGTGATGCATGCAAATGTCTTCATCTATCATTTCCATCTCTGCAGCTCTGGCTGCAGGGCTCATCGCTTGGGAACAGGCATCAGGACAAACGGCTGTTTTTTCTGGACACAAATCACCTCGTGTCATCATGTGTCACTTAGTCAAATCACACAGTCGTACATATCAATCATAGAAAAATCTCCCAGCACAGGATAACGTAGTTCCAGCTGATTCTGGGTCAGTAATACTACAGTATTTTCCAAACAATGTATTTGACGTACGTACAGCCCAGCTAACAAAGAACGTTTTAACAAGGTTTTGTAAAAGTTCCAGGAAGGTTAGCCTGTAAAATTACAAAAAAATAATGTTCCAGGAACGTTTTAAAAAATGCATGAAGTAATAATGGTTTGCATCATAATAGTTTATAACAGTTATAATAGTATATATTATAGTTTATAACAGTTCTTACATTATGTTCCCAGCTAGATGAATGCTAACATTGCAGAAATGTTAAAAGTAACTGTTTGTGTGAGTCTTTTATACAAGGCCTAGCAGGGGCTTCTGGGAAACTGAGTTCTGAGAGCGGTTTCCTGCTGCTCTCTTACTACTTACTCCTTACTACACTTACAATTTCAACTTAAAATTCATACTAATACATGACCAGGCTCTATAAACTTGGTAATGTGATCCATTAAATTGCATGAATCCAGTTAAAAAAGTAAAATGTTTAAGTTTTCAGATTAATCTCATGTGTTAACGTGCTAACACTGACAGCACTAGTATAATGACAAGCTAATATATCTATGCTATCTAGTACAGCAGAGGTTTTCATTCCTTGACCTAAAGCAACCTTCATCAAATAAGGTCAAATCAAGTCAAATGTATTTTGTAGCTTTCAGACCTCAAATAATGCAAAGAAAGCAAGATCATATGCATAAAAAATTCAGAAAGAGAGTTCAGAAATCAATATTTGCTTTCAGACCTCAAATAATGCAAAGAAAGCAAGATCATATGCATAAAAAATTCAGAAAAAGAGTTCAGAAATCAATATTTGGTGGATTAACCCTGGATTTTAATCACAGTTTTCATGCATCTTGCCATGTTCTCCTCCACCAGTTTTACACACTGCTTTTGAATAACTTAATGCCACTCCTGATGCAAAAATTCAAGCAGTTCAGCTTGGTTTACTGGATATGTTACGGCTTGAGAGCACCCACAACTGTATATGTTGTGAGGAGTTTTTTTGTGATTGAGGCTGAACACTGACAAGAGTTTGGGCGAGGCATGATAGTGGGTATTAACATTCCTAGATCCACTGTATCACATGACTACCAGAAATACATCATAGAAGGCATTGATTATCCACAGTGGACAGTGCAGTGGGTGGTAATGATCGTGACCAGGGGTGTCTGGCTAAAATTGTCCATGTGAACCAATGACAATGTTTTTCCATTGCCTGTTCTATAGAAATGCCTTCTCTTCTATAGAAATAAACCCATTCACGCAGCTTGCCATCAGCAGCCGGAGCCCTGAGTGAGCACAATTGGCCTTGTTCTCTCTGGGTGGGTACAGTAGATGGCACTCTTTCTCTTCATCACTCCTAGGGTGACATGGATCAGCACAAGGCTGCGTCTGTGAGCTGATGTATCAGAACCAGGTCGCTGTGCTTTCCTCCAAGTGCACTGTGATACTACTCGGCAATGCTGCATCAGAAGCAGTTGGAAAAGAGGTGGTGGCTGAATTCACATGTATCAGAGGAGGCATGTGCTAGACTTCACCCTATTAGTGATGGGGAAGTCCTAATGGGTTGGTTGGGTAATTGGCCTTGTAAATTGGGAAAAGAAAGAAAGAAAAAGGAAAGAAAAAAAAAAAAGAATTAAAATATGAAATTAAGCCAATTGTGTTTGCCTGGTGGATTGCATGGGCAGCCTGTGTGTTCTTGTTCATGTTCACAATTCAAACGTTTGTCAAATGCATTCAGCTACTTTAACTTGCACCCATTGCTGACACAGATGTGCAAATGTGCACACACACACAACTTGTCTAGTCCCTGTAGTGAAGATCAATATGAACCTACTGGCACCATGCTTAGTGCTATGTGCTCTCTACAGTGATGACTGGATGGGAGGCGTAGGGTTTGCTAATGCTCTTGCCACTAAATACAATCAAATGCTCACAACAGGGATCCAAAATTTAAGAGAAAGCCTTCTTAGACAGTGGAGACAGTTACTCCAACAATTGTAGAATAATGCATTCCCTGGAAGGGTTGTCCATAAAAATGTGTACACACTATATACGATACAGATAATCAGATACAGTTTTTTATTAACCCAATCAGAAACTATATGGTTATATTATCATCATCATGCAGCCCAAACTGGTAATTACACAATAAGAATGTTATGCCAGTAAAGATTATAAAGATTATAAACATTATCATCAACTGAATATGTGTCAAGAACTTGATGATCCATAATTGTCTGGCTTTCAAATAAAAATTGTACAATTTAAATATATATTGTTTATCAGCACAGTCATACAGAATACTGAATGTACCTTTTGGTTGGTTAAATGGTACATATCTGTACTTCAGAGGGAACAAATCTGACCCTGTAAAGACCAGAGTACAATTATGAAGAATGTACCTTTGAGTACAAAAAAGTACTTATATCGTACCTCTGTTTTTTAGAGTGTAGCATAGTGCAAACTGTATGGCCACAGGAGTCAGGACACTGGTATTTTGCGATAAGAACTTGAGAAATTTGCAAAGGAAAAGCCAAAATAATAAGAACAGTTTGTGGCTCCTCTTCTAAAGAGTCTGTAGTTCCTCTGTGTGATGAACTGAGGCACTCTGATTATTCTGAAAGCTGGCCCCAGTCCCCCATTCAGCTCTCACTCTCTAACAATTACACCATTCACGCAGACACCAGAACGGACAATGGAGAATCATCACTTCCAGAAACGATCCCACTGCACAACAGAAGGACCCTTGACACCACCAACAGTTACAAGAATCTGTGAATTCTTCATTCACTGCCTGCGAAATCTGTTGATGACGTTCAGCTCTGCAGAGAGGTCGCCAAAATGTTGCAACCCCACACTTTTCTGAACAAGTGGGCCATGAATGCTCTCAATTACTGCCTTCTTCAATAGCCTATTACACCGAGGACTGAGCTAATCGCTGGGGAGCAATGCAGGAAACGGTGCCCAAGAAGGTTTAGAATGACGGGGGAGGGTTCACACATCTTCTGACCTCATGAAAGGCCGGGACACACGGCCACAACATCCACTGTATCTGTTAGGGATTCTGGAGAGTGCTTCTCCATTCATGATCTAGAATGTTCTGACCCATTCATACTGTTCTGGAATGATGTTCCAAAACATCCTATCTAATTGTTCCAAAAAGTCGGATTTTGTGATTAATCCCACTTCTTCTTAAGACTTTTAAGCTTTGAATAGAGGACATGTAAATGTAAAAATGAATGAGAATGAGGAAAAGAGAAAGATGTAGAGGTAATGAGTGTTAGTTATGAGATTAATTCCAGATTCCAAGATCAAATGTATTTTATTTTTTGGACTCAAGAGTATGAATGCTGTGTTAACATCACTAAACAATAACATCACCCAATCATATGTCACCAGGCTCTCTAAAAAGTGCAAATTTCTGGACAATGCTGGACAATGCTACTTAATGTAACTAAGTAAAATTATTAATTTAAGCTAAAAAAATCAAAATGTTAAAATTTCAAGATCAATTGAACAGCACTACACACAGATGTACAGTGTGCCTGAATGTTCTGGCATCATTATTTCAGAATGTTTTTCTTATTCACACTATTTAACCCCCTTCCTACTGTTCTAGGATGCTGTTCTACATTGTATTGTCTAATTCAGCCTGTTGTAAAGTTTCTATCCCCATTTACTGTACTAGATTTATGTTCTATGTGTCTTCTCACATTCAGAATATTTCTCACTTTACCAGTATATTGTGTCCTTGTCTCCCTCATATTGTTCTAAAATACTGGTTTAAACTGTTCTGTTTTATTTACACTGTTCTAAAATGGCATAGCCCCTACTTACTGCTCTAGAATCCTGTTTTAGACTGCTCTATCCTATTTATACGGATCTAAAATGCCCATGTTCCATTCAAAGTGTATTATAAAGATGTTTTAGACTGGTTTGTCTCATTTACACTATTCTGCCTCCTTCCTACTGCTCTAGAATCCTGTTATAAACAGCTTTTTCCATTCACACTGCACTAGAATATTATGTATCCCTCCTATTGTTCTAATACAATGTTCTACACTGTTTTACATGGTCCTGTTTAATTTACACTATTTCAGAAATACTTTTATATTGTGCTGCCCCATTTCACACAAGAGTGTTCTTGTGCATTCTACTGTACTTGAAAGCTGTTTCAGACTGTTTTGCCCCACTGACATTGTACATGAATGTTATGTGCCCTTTTCTACTGTCCTAGGATGCTGTTTTTCCCTGTGTTTTTCAAATATAGTTATTTAATAAATAAAGTTATTTTACACAGTTCTGCCCCATTTACACTGTTCTAGAATGTCCTGGCCTCTTTCGTCTACTTAAGATTGCTGTGTCCTCTGTAAAGTGTACTGTCACATGCTTCTAGAATGCTGTTTTACACTGTCCAGTTTCAATTACATTATAAAATAAAGTTACACTGTTCTAGAATGCTTATGTCTTGTTTAAATGGCTCTAGATTTAAAATGTCCTGGCTCCTTATTACTGTCACTTTTAGCCTCAACCTACTTTTCAAGAGTTTTTTATTTGATTGACATAGAATGTGGTTCTACACTCAGAGTACTGTACTATATTGCTGAAGATCAACCTGCCCCATTCACACTGTTCTATAATGTTTTGTGTTGGTTAGGGAGTAAGAATTTAGTGGTTTGACTTTATGTCTGGCCTTAATTGAGTTGTCATTTTATTAAATGTATATAAATAAGATAGAATAAAATAGAAGTTTGGTGCCAAGTTTTGGTGGATCTTTGTTTTAGTTGAATTGCTTCTATCAGTGAAGAATTCTGTGCAAACTCAGAGAAAATAGATAGATTTTTATCTGTGAATAAAAAAAAATATATAAATGCATTTTAATATGCATTTTGAACATGCCACATTTAAACACTGTCAAATGTATATATTTATTTTTCATATGGGAATGTAAATACGCTTGCAAATGTCTTGATCTAAAAAATAAGCCTGAAGCCTGTCAAAATCCATAATAATCAGATCATGATAATCACTAGGGGTGTCAAGATTTCGATATTTCATCGAAATCGATCTAAATTGTGTGATGGTCTCGAGCCTCGAAGTCAAAAAGATGATCGACGATCCCTCCCGCAGATGGCGCAGCACACTGTAGCTCAAAGAGCAGCTCTTTCTCCAGAGAATGTGGACATTCTCATCTTCTTAAAGAAAAACTTGAAAATAGAACAACAACAGTTGTTTTGTCTAGCCTCAAATATGTTAATAGTGTTGGCATAAGAATTCTCAGGGACCAAAAAAGTTTTAAAGTCTTATTTTTCATGTTTAACTGTTATAGTAGGATAGAGTTCAGTTTGTTAAGGCTCTAATTGTTCTATTATTTTGTACATGACTGTTCCTGTATTTTTTATTATTTATTTTGTTATGTTGCACATTGCTATTTTAATAGTGCACACTGCTGCTACCAAAAAAAACACAATTTGACCATTGACCAATGTGGTGTATTACAATTCACTTGTATCACTTTGCATCACTTATATCAAGCCCACCTTTTGAAATAAGATATTGTAAATTTGATGAATCAAAACAATTAATGACCATAGACTAATCTAAAACTGGCATAGGCCTCTCTGCAGTAAAAAAAAGAAAAAAGAAAATCGGGAATCGAATTGTGACCCTAAAATCGGAAATAAAATCGAGTTGAGGATTTAGAGAATCGTGACGCCTCAAATAATCACACAGATTATAGTGAAAGTAGTGAAACCGAGCTAATCAGCTTTACTTTGGTTTTTAAAAACCGAAAATCACTTTCTCTAACTTGTATTGTTGTTAAATGTTTCCCATTATGCTCTAATTTACAGACATGTGGTTTCTGATGAGCTGTTCCTTGGAAGTGATAACTGAGGCTGATACCGTAACTCAATTATTACAGACAGGACAAACCGGTTTTTGATTGGACGGTGCGAAGTACTGCACCTTCGCATTGCCCCAAGTCACCTACCATGCATCTTTGGCAGGAAACCAGAGCACCTGGAGGAAACCCAGACAGGCACACAGCAAACTCCTCACGCACAGAGAAGGTCCACATCTACAGTCCTGCAGAGCAGCACACACACACTCCCTCCAGCTTCACCACGCAGCTTCACCTGCACATACAAATATTATATATTACTATAATATATTAAACAATACAATAAAAGATAATATATATTAACTGTGCAGAATCCACACAGTCAGTGACCAAAAAAAGGCCCATTCCTTTTGTTTTTTGTTTTTATTCTTTTGACTGTTCATCATATTTCTTCATCAAGATTTCAAAACACACATAAATCATATTTTCCAGCGTAATTCCTTAACATTTATTATTTAATTTCCTATCATGTCCCCACCAACAAAATCAGTCAGACTCAAAAAGTGTTTTTCCCCAACTGCTGTACGGTCAATAAATCAGGTCATTAATTAAAATTTCAGTTTGTAGTTGTTTATTCATTGTCTACATGTTATGCTGCACCAAAAGTAAGTTCCACCAACTTGTTGTGTGGTCATTAATGAATTAATCTGAATCTGAATCTGAACCTCAATCTTAATAAAAGAGGGCTCTCCTACAGTTGTAGTCATGTTGAATTGTTCATGGTGACTGTTCTTGTTCTGTTCTGAAGTTCTATGTTCTAATGTTCTATGACTATTTTAATTACCATGACATTTTATTGTCAGAAGGCAGAAGTAGAACTCGGGTGTAAAATGTACTTTTGGTGTAGTAAAACATGATAAAAGTACTTCAGACTGGGTGACACAGGGCATAATTTGCCCCGATAAATCGTGTTTTCCACCAGGCTTTTATCCAGGCTCAAAGCTCCACACCTTCTTGCTAGAATCTTAAAAAGTGCACAAGAAGCTTATTAAAAACACCATAGCATAGGCGCCAGGAGGCAGGCTATGCGGAATCATTATCAGAACAGTGATGGAGGCGCACAGAGCTGAATCTAGCGTTATGGGATGTAAACAGTGGTTTTTAATAAGCTTCTTGTGCACTTTTAAAGTTAATAATGCCTCGTTTTAAATGTCAGGGCTCTCTGGATTCTAGCAAGGAGGTGTGGAGCTACTTTGAGCTGAATAACGGTGGGAAAAAAAATTATGCCCCGTGTCACCCAGTCTGAAGGGTGTTTGGACAAACTGTTAAAATTTCTGGATCTCAGAACACTGTGGGAAAACCAAAATTGTGCTATTCACCAAAGGTGAGTACTTTTTATCATGTTTTACTACACCAAAAGTCCATTATACAGAGTTCTCCTTTAAGATTTAACTCTTTAAACTCAGTATACAGGCAATACGAGAAACACTAAGTAAATTTAATATCATTAACTGCAGAGCATACTGCAGCGTCAGTGTCTTTATTGTCTTAAAGAAATAAAAGTGTGAAGTTTGTGATGTCACTAATGATGTCTAAGTTTACTCTCTTAAAGGGGCAGGGCTATCCTAAGACGACAGGGATACATTCAGTTAACTTAACTAGGCAAGACTGCAGACATGCAGGCAAAAAGACCCACCCTCATATCAAAGAAAACTGTATAAAAAGTAGAAAAGGTTATATAAAGTGAAGGATAACTCTATTCCTATATATATATATTGTAGATGTAATAATGTTTTCATTCAGAGTAAATGTACTGTTACACAGTGTTTATATGGAATTTCAACAATTGATCTAAAACACAAAAGGTATATCATACTGGTAGTGGCCCATCTATATATATATATATATATTTTTTTTTTTTTCAATAAACACAATTCAAGGACATCGAAAGCATCATGATAAAACTGGCTCTTATCAGGACTCCCCCAGGAATGGAAGACCAAGAGTTGCACAGGAGCCTCAGTTGTACAGGATAAGTTAATCAGAGTTACCAGCCTCAGAATGCACAAGTTAAAATCTCCCCAGATAAGAGCACCTAAATGAGAATTTTGGTTTGTTTAACACTTTTAAGTTACTACATAATTTCCTTATGTGTTCCTTCATAGTCTGGATGCATTTAGAATTTTTTTTTTTTACTATGTAGGAATTGAATGAGGTGATATGTCCAAACTTTTGACTGGTACTGTATATATACACACATATTAACACACACACACACACACACTCTACAACTCTACTATTTAATCCCACTCTCATATTATAATGATATGTAAATGAAAAGGACTGAAAATCTGTTGTATGTAAAACCTGTTCTGTATGAGTGATTCTTCTATCAGCTCAAAATGTGACAAAGAGTGATCTCATATCGTACTGTTACTGAGGAAACAGTCAAATTAACACACACACACACACACACACACACACTATATAGTGCCTTGGCCTATACAGCATGTTCTGGGGAGTGTGATATAGAGCTGTTAAATGGTGGCGATGGTGGTGGTGGGCTGTGGGTAGGAACTGTTATTGGAACACATTCGCTTTGGGGTTAAAAATAGCTGCTCCTCACATGAAATCAATAATGCCACTTAGATGTGATGGAGTGCGTGTTGGCGAGCTTTGTCAACCCCCAGGATTATCACCCCACTTGGTGCTGTAACTGACACTGTCTGTCTCACCTGCAGTGCTGCTGCTCCAAACAAGCCTCTAACAGGCCTATACTGCCTCAGCCTGTTATGAACTACAGAATCATTACTTGTTCTAGGGCTGTCATAATAACTAATTTTAATAGCAGACTTAATGCCAATAATATAATGATAAAATAACAGCATAAAAATGAAGTATCTTCCTTTTATATAGCAATAAACTGACTTTTAAAGCAGCAGTTCCTAAAACTTTTTACTTTTAAATTGAAAGTAATAGTAGTTCTGAGTTGTGAGGTGAGTAAATATTTGAATAATAGTGTCAGTGTCCTGGCATGAACTTTTATGCATTGTTTAATTTAATTATTCTGAAAAAACAGAGGGGTCTAGTAGGTTTGTTGGATGTGCCTGCTCTCTACATGTTGAGAGCATTTCATAAATGACCAAAATGCACAAAACTATGTAGGAAAGTCTTATTGATTATATTTCAGTTAATTTAGTGAGGTGTAGTTCATAGACGCCCACTAGATGGCGCCAAAGCCCCACAGTAATTGTTATTTTCTTAGTGTTAGTTTGTGTTTTGTCCCTTGCGAGCTCCTGTAGTTCCCTCGTGCAGTCTACCGAGCTGGAAGCAGCTGCACTGTGTGTTTGGTGGCAAATACTCTTTAAATTCACCATTTGTGTGCGTCAATTTGACCAAAGTAAGTTTCTTGGTAAATATCTCTCTAATGAGTCATATTTGGTAATTAGTTAATATATTTACGCTATATTTTTTCCATTTCTCTATATGCTAAATGCCAGTAGTGAACACGAGTAATTAGCCGAGTGAACTGTAGGAGCTGAATTCAGTGATATTGTGTGTATGTTAATTCTATGTCGATATTTGTGCTGTTTAAATACTTAAGCACTTAGTTAAGCTATTAATGTGTGTTTATTGGTAGAGTAGCTGCTTTGTGTGATTAGTTTGCACTAAATTTAATCAGTATGAGAGATGTGAGTCTCAGCTGCTGTTTATGTGTTAGGCAGACACATTATACACATTGTAATTTATTTTCTCTTCTCTGTTCACAGCCACACATATACCATACACTTACGCTCCACAGACACACACCTCTGATCACAACACTATCTTGTACCGAGCTGATGTCCCAGTGCTGTGTACTCAACACTAAATTGGCTATTAAAGATCTGTTGAATGAACATCTCTCTGAGCCCTGCTCTCTTACCGGAGCCTCCTGCTTCTAAGAACTACCAAGCCAGCACCCCCTGAGTACCACACTCTATTTCATGGTCCTTCGAGCCGGATCGGTAGAAACCTTAGAAGCAAGTATGGATAAAGACCACGAAGTCACAGAGGAACCTTCTGTGCATCCATGTATCCAGCGAGAGAGACGTCCTCCAGCCCACCTCAACGATTATGAGGTTGAGTACCATCCAAAACCAGTATCAGTGCCACCTCCGCTATCCAGCAAATCTCCATCACACAAGTCCTTGTCTGGATCCCAATGCAGCAGACAAAGGTCACAGGTCAGTGTGAATTCCATTTCTGGTCGCTCTACAACAGCAGCATTAACTGATGTACAAGCTGCAGAGCTGGAAGAACGTATTAAACGTTTGGAGTTGACAGAGTTAAAGCGTCAAGTAGAAGAACAGCACATAGCTGAGCAACAGTGTCAACTATTAGACGATCAAGCTCGTAAAGCCCTCGATCAGAGAGAAGAATTACTCAGAGAGCAGGAAAGAAAGAGCCGTCAGCTAGATGAGGAGGCTCGAGCTGCACATCGAAGCAGAGAATGTCTCACTCGTCAGTTAGCCCTGCAGAGACGCTTAAAGGAGAAAGAAATAGAGCTTGAAAAGGCAAGACTCATTGCAGCCTTCCTTAAAGAGTCAGAGATAGAGTCTTCTGAGCACTCTACTCCAAATAGGGTCAGTGAAGTGATATTCCCAGCCCAAAGCTCATCTGATCCCACAGTTCCAGCTCCATGCTACAAGATGACTCCAGTCAACCAAGCACCTCCATCAGTAGCTTTACAGCAGTCACCTCCTGCACCTCCAGTTCAACAGCACACTACTGGAAGTCCAGCTAGAGCCCATCAAGTGGCTCAAATCTATGCTACAATGCAGCCTAATGAAACCTATGATCTCAATATGCAGTCACCATGGGCACCACCCTTTGCATCTACACTGCTTCCTAGTGTGCCCCAGGGGTTCTCAGTTCCTAGCCAGCCTCCTTCTCATCCTGTACAGCCTCCTAGATGCTACAAGACCCCAGATCAAGTGAGCAATCCTCACAGAGACGTAGCCGGTTTAAACATGATCGGTCAAGCCCAGTCACACCCTGTGATGCAAAACAACCCGGATATAGGACCCAATCTGCATCATCCTGCTCCTCAACCATCTTATACCCAACCAAGGCTGAGCACATCCCATCTAAACCAAGGGTCAACATCAGCACCAAACACTAGCTTGATGGATTTGCTGATTGCAACTTCCTATGGAATACCCAAGCCATCTTTGCCCACCTTCAGTAGTGGAAAAGAATCAGATTTCGCCCTGCTAAAAATGGGGTTAGACAGTCTCATGGGTGCCCACAGCCACTTAACAGAGACATTCAAATATCAAGTTCTTCTAGATCACTTGAAATTGCCAAGTGCCTACAAACTTGCTCAGGCTTACATGTACGACCCTACTCCCTACACTACAGCTCTGCATGCTCTCCAGGAGAAATATGGGCAACCACGCCAGCTTGTCCAGAGTGAATTGGGAACTATCCTGAATGCCCCTCTCCTCAGAATGGGAGATACAGAAGGCTTTGATAACTTTGCGCTTGCCGTACATGCTCTAGTTGGCATGCTCCGTTCCCTGGAGGGAGACAATGGCTATGAGCTAAAGTGTGGCTCGCATGTGGATAGACTTCTAAGTAAGCTTCCTGCAAACTACCGTGATGGGTTCGTTGAATATTGCTTCAGTCATGGTATACTGCAGACTGGAACTGATAGAACTTACACACTTCCTGAGTTCTCTGCATGGCTACAGCTGAAATCAAAGGCCAAGCGTATCTCAAGCCGCGCTGCTGAACTGTTCCATGAGCCAGTTATACCAATGAAGAAGGTACAAAGAAATCAGAGACTGGCATCCACCATCTACTATGGAGCAGAGCACAGTGTTGCGAGAGACTCCACACCATCATCCATCAACAAAGGAGCCTTCATGAAAGGTAAAGACAAGCCTAAACCATACTGCCCTTACTGCAACACCAGGGAGCACTACCTTAGTGTCTGTGCCAAGTTCAAGTCCCTAAACCCCAGCCAGATCTCAGAATGGCTAAAGGACAAAGGCTGCTGGCGCTGTGGACGAAATCATAAACCGGAGAAATGCACTCTTAAGAAACCTTGCAGCATCTGTAAAAGGCAACATCTTACCGTACTGCATGAAGCAAGTCAGCAAGAGACTCGTCAAGTCCTCATGGTCAATGCCTCTCCAGACACTATATATCTGGATCGTCCCAATCGCCCTCAGAGAGTTATGCTAAAAGTAGTCAAAGTCATTCTGCACAGTGGGGACAAATCATTGGAAGCCTTCGCAGTGTTGGATGATGGTTCGGAGCGAACCATAATCCTCTCCCCTGCTGTCCAGTGTCTGGGTCTGGGGAAAGAGCCTGAAATCCTTTCTTTGAGAACCATCCGCCATGATGTCATACAACTACAAGGATCATCTGTCTCGTTTGACATTTCACCTGCTCATAACCCAAGCAAGAGATTCAAGATTCATCATGCCTTTTCAGCAGATGAGCTTGGACTATCCGAACATAGCTACCCAGTAAAGGCTCTGACTGCAAAGTACCATCATCTACAGGGTCTACCCCTGTCACCTATAGACAGAGTTCACCCAGTAGTACTTATTGGGTCAGATTTCCCCCACTTGCTTGTTCCTACCCAGCCAGTCAGAATTGGTCCACCTGGAGGCCCTGTCGCAGTCTGCACATCTCTTGGATGGGCTCTACAAGGCCCATCAAACATATTTCCTTTGACTGCAAGTGACCAGCAATGCCTCTTCACAACAGTCACGTCGCCTGCTTCTGATCTCCTGCTCCATGTAGAGAAACTTTGGCAATTAGACACACTGCCTTATGCTGGAGACAAACGTGTCACACGCTCAAAGTTGGATCAGCAAGCTCTAGCTTTATTGGAGCAACATACTGCCCAAGTCAAGATTGATGGAGTAATGAGGTACGCAACACCTCTGCTGAGGCGCAAGGACTCACCACTTCTCAAAGCACCCACAACAGCCTGTCTTTCCTTACTAAGGAGCACAGAGCGCCGCAACGCAAAAAATGTGAAGCAAGCCCAAGACTACCATCAAGAAATGGCAAAATTAGAGCAAGCAGGTCATGTCCAGAGGTTGTCACCTGAATCTGTTGAGTCTACCACAGAGTCATGGTTTCTTCCCCACCACCTTGTGTACCATAATGGTAAAGCCAGGCTGGTCTTCAACTGCTCTTTCCAGTATGGGGGCCAGAGTCTCAATAACAACCTCCTAGCCGGTCCAGTCCTGGGACCCTCCTTATTGGGAGTTCTACTACGGTTTCGTGAACACACAGTTGCCATAAGTGGGGACATCAAATCCATGTTCCATCAAATTTGTCTGCTTCCTCAAGATAGACCACTGCTGCGTTTCCTCTGGAGAGAGAGAAAGGAGGATGAACCCACTGTGTTTGAGTGGCAGGTGCTCCCCTTTGGGACGACATGCAGCCCTTGTTGCGCTATCTATGCGCTTCAGCATCACGTGAGAGAGCACAGAGAGGGCAATGGGGACATTGTGAATTCCGTAGAACAGGCATTTTATGTCGACAACTGCCTCCAAAGTTTCACTTCTGTTGAGAAAGCCAAGAACCTCATCGACCGCATTCGAGCACTGCTAGCTGCAGGGGGCTTTGAAATAAGGCAATGG
Organism: Astyanax mexicanus; assembly: GCF_023375975.1. Taxonomy (NCBI): domain Eukaryota; kingdom Metazoa; phylum Chordata; class Actinopteri; order Characiformes; family Acestrorhamphidae; genus Astyanax; species Astyanax mexicanus. The sequence goes on along the minus strand of NC_064420.1, from coordinate 44,799,167 downwards.
GCCAGTAACGTCCCAGAAACCATAAAACACCTTCCAGCAGATGCTAAAGCAACCAGCACAGAACTCTGGCTGTCCCAGCAAAGTCAAGACCCACAAGAATCCACCCTGGGCCTGCGCTGGAATTTTCTCACAGATTGTTTGGGCTACCGACATCGACCAGTGGAATACTCCGAGCCTACTCTCCGAAATGTGTATAAAGTCCTAGCTACACAATATGACCCCTTGGGGTACCTTGTACCCTTCACGACAAGAGCTAAAGTCATCATACAAGATCTGTGGAAGACAGAGATTGGCTGGGATGAGCTACTTCCTGCTGGCCTACTGGAGCTGTGGAGAAATTGGGAAGCTGAGCTTGTAAATCTACCTCTAGTTGAGATCTCTCGATGCTATGTTCCCCCATGTGCAGACAGTGAAGCAGCAATAAGAGAGGCACATGTATTCTGTGACGCTTCAGAAAGGGTGTATGGCTCAGTAGCGTATCTTCGTACACAATGTGCACAGGAGCATGTCCATGTTTCATTTGTGATGGCAAGATCCAGAGTGGCTCCCCGCAAGCAGATTTCTATGCCACGCCTAGAATTGTGTGCTGCACTCACTGGAGCACAGCTGGCAGGAGTCCTTAATTCAGAGCTAGCCATTCCTATCAGTGACATCACCATGTGGACTGACTCAACAACTGTGCTAAACTGGATTCAGTCTGATTCATGTCGCTATAAGGTGTTCGTGGGCACACGCATCTCTGAAATCCAGACTCTCACAGAAGTCACCAACTGGAGGTATGTCAACACAGCTGATAACCCAGCAGACGATCTGACCAGAGGCAAATCACTGCTAGAGCTCAGCCGCCCACATCGCTGGAATCGAGGGCCGCAATTTCTTCATTACCATCCAAGTTCCTGGCCATCTTTACCCGTCCTAGAGCCCCACAGCGAGGATAAAGAATTGAAGAAAGCTGTCTTTTGTGGCAATACCACAGTTACAAGTCCTCAGCTGCCCGACATCAGTCAGTTCAAGACTTGGACTGACCTCATAAACACCACTCACCATATCTTCATGGGGCGGCTTGTGGCCCAGAAAAGTGTAATGGGACTGCTGCAGATGCCTTGGACACCGAACTCTATTTACTGAAACGAGCACAAGAAGAGAGTTTCCCAGATGAACTATCTGCTCTGCCCACCAAAGGATCAGTATCCCCTCAAAGTCGATTAGCTGCTCTTGCTCCAGAGTGGGACAAAGCTCTTGGTCTCATACGGGTCGGAGGAAGACTTCGGAGGGCAGAAGACTTAGATCCAGACACTATCCATCCTATAGTGCTGGATTCTAAGCACCGTATCACACAGCTGCTTATTCAGAAATATGATGATGAACTGCACCATCCTGGGCCAGAACGAGTTTTTGGTGAAATTAGGCGCAGATACTGGGTCTTAAGAGGCAGAGAGGCAGTTAAACGTCACCAGCATAATTGCCCCGAGTGTAGAAGGTGGCGAGCTACTCCTGTGATACCCAAGATGGCAGATTTACCATCCGCCAGGCTCCGTCTGTACAAGCCACCCTTTTGGTCCACTGGAGTGGACTGTTTTGGCCCGTACAGTGTCAAGATTGGACGGCGATTAGAGAAACGCTGGGGAGTCATATTCAAGTGTATGACTTCAAGTTGTGTACACCTGGATCTATTGGAGAGCATAGATACAGAGGCTTTTCTGATGGCACTGCGGAGATTTGTAGCCAGACGGGGTAAGCCTTTTGAGATTCTGTCTGACAGGGGCACAAATTTCAGAGGTGGAGCAGCGGAACTTCAAGATGCCTTTGCTTCACTGGAAGATTCTAAATCTAGATTAGTTCTAAATTTGGGGGCGGCTTTGTAGGAAAGTCTTATTGATTATATTTCAGTTAATTTAGTGAGGTGTAGTTCATAGACGCCCACTAGATGGCGCCAAAGCCCCACAGTAATTGTTATTTTCTTAGTGTTAGTTTGTGTTTTGTCCCTTGCGAGCTCCTGTAGTTCCCTCGTGCAGTCTACCGAGCTGGAAGCAGCTGCACTGTGTGTTTGGTGGCAAATACTCTTTAAATTCACCATTTGTGTGCGTCAATTTGACCAAAGTAAGTTTCTTGGTAAATATCTCTCTAATGAGTCATATTTGGTAATTAGTTAATATATTTACGCTATATTTTTTCCATTTCTCTATATGCTAAATGCCAGTAGTGAACACGAGTAATTAGCCGAGTGAACTGTAGGAGCTGAATTCAGTGATATTGTGTGTATGTTAATTCTATGTCGATATTTGTGCTGTTTAAATACTTAAGCACTTAGTTAAGCTATTAATGTGTGTTTATTGGTAGAGTAACTGCTTTGTGTGATTAGTTTGCACTAAATTTAATCAGTATGAGAGATGTGAGTCTCAGCTGCTGTTTATGTGTTAGGCAGACACATTATACACATTGTAATTTATTTTCTCTTCTCTGTTCACAGCCACACATATACCATACACTTACGCTCCACAGACACACACCTCTGATCACAACACTATCTTGTACCGAGCTGATGTCCCAGTGCTGTGTACTCAACACTAAATTGGCTATTAAAGATCTGTTGAATGAACATCTCTCTGAGCCCTGCTCTCTTACCGGAGCCTCCTGCTTCTAAGAACTACCAAGCCAGCACCCCCTGAGTACCACACTCTATTTCAAACTATATACTCAAAATCACAGAATTTCAAACAGCAATTTATTTACGTTAATCTGCATTTAAAAGTACTTTTGCACATGCTCTGTACAATTACACACTCTCACCAGACAGATCTCCAAATCCCCCAAATTTACAGATTGACACTTTAATTAACAACAGACTGGGAGATGTAGATTTTTTAGCAATTCATTCATACTGCCTATCAAAAGATTGCAGCATATTTTTTTTTAAATAATAAAAATATTCTTTTCCTTCATGATACATGCCCACAGACTTGAGACTTAAAATTCTCAATAAAAGTATCACTAAGATCCTACCGTTCCTTTTTACATAAATAAATATGCACATAAAGACATTGGGGGTATAATGTACAATAAGTCAATAACATAATTACTGTGTCAGGTCTAATTATTTATGCCATATGTCATCTTAATATGTATGTATTCACATGAAGCCCTGTCATGTACTATACAGTCACAGGAATAAAAACCTTATTAATATTTTTTAATAGATTTATACAACATGCAACATGCCACATGTCGTGGGACAGGACCTAGTATAGTGTCCCATGACTTTTGCCATGTTTCATGGAAGCAATTAACAATGAACTAACTTGTGGGAAATGTTGGTGGGGGCTCCTGAATTAATAAATGTGGATTTGTTTCACATGGACAATTCTAGCCAGACACCACAGGTCACCATCATTACCACTACACTGCAGATACCATCCACTGCGGGTGGTAATGCATTTCTATGACATATTCCTGGTACACATGTGACACTGTGGATTGAGGAATGTTAAATGCTTACACACCTTCAGAAACAGAATATGCCATCCATCTGCACCAACAATCAGACCTCACATCGCCTTGCCATGAGCATGCTAACCAGCGTTTTGACCTCCCTCACAAGATAACCCCTCACACCCTATACAGATGTGGGCATTCCCAAGCTGTCCTCTGAGGTAAAAGTTTGAGTTCAACTAACATAGTGCTGTTCCTTGACTTTGTCATGTCAGTGTATAACTAAACAATTAGATGTATTAGAAATCAGCCAGTACATTGTCTTCTAAATCATTTGTGTTATTTAACAACTTAAATAAACTTAAAATATCATCACAGGACATACAGGAAAATCTCACCAGAGTTGATGTTAAAGTATACTATCAGAAGGAGACCAAATATTACAAATGAGACAGATGAGGCTGATTATACTATAAATGACACTACACTGCCACCTAGTGTCTACCATACACCAATCACACCGGTCCTGTTTCCTCATATTGGGCGAAAAAGTGATCGAGTGCTTTCAAGAACATTCTTTAATAACTTTAATTATGATGACGTGCACTCTAGTTCAAGAAATGTTGATAATGTGTCGTAATGAGGGTCCATCATCTGCCCAAATTATGCGTCTTAATGAGTGTCCATCATGTGTCCAAATGAGTGCCATTATAAAGTACCTTCTATTGCTCCCCTACT